>NW_011889168.1:2897839-2947954 GCF_000151845.1 Pteropus vampyrus | reverse complement strand
ATATATAACTATTCTTTACATATTCATAATGATAACCACACACCAAAGATTCAGAACTGAAGTATATAACATAAAACAAGAAAAAGCAGAGAGAAAACTCACAAAAGCCAACCAAAATAAAGAAAACAGAAGCTCAAGGACAAGGAAGTGATGGAAACAGCAAGCTACCAGAAAGCAAAAGATAAAATGGCTATAAGAAAACATATTTCCATAATCACCCTAAATGTAAATGGACTTAACTCACCAATAAAAAGGCACAGACTTGCAGAATGGATCAAAAAACAAAACCCAACCATATGCTACCTCCAGGAGACAAATCTCAGCTACAAAGACAAATATAGACTCAAAGTGAAAGGGTAGAAAATGATATTTCAAGCAAATGGCATTCAGAGAAAAACGAGAGTAGCGGTACTAATATTAGAAAAATAGACTTCAAAATAAAAAAAAAGGTAAAGAAAGATACTGAAGGACACTTCATAATGATAAAGGGAATCATGCACCAAGAAGGCATAACACTTCTTAATATCTATGCTCCCAATCAGGAGCCCCGAAATATGCAAAGCAATTACTATCAGAACTAAATGGAGAATCAGACCAAACACTATTATAGTAGAAGATCTAAATACCCCACCATCGGATATGGACAGATCATTCAAACAGAAAATCAATAAGGAAATACCATCCTTAAATGACAGATTAGACCAGCTGGATATAATTGACATTTACAGAGCCTTCCATCAGAAAACAGCTGCTTATACATTCTCCTCTAGTGCACCTGGAACATTTTCAAGGATTGAACATATACTGGGACACAAAGATAGCCTCAACAAATATAAGAGGGTTGAAATCAAACCAATGATATTCTCTGATCATAATGCTTTGAAACTAGAGATCAACTGCAAAACAAACAAACAAACAAACAAAAACAAAAACAACGAGAAGAATCACAGATAAATGAAGATTAAACGACATGCTACTGAAGAATAACTGGGTCAGAAGAGAAATAAAAAGAGAGATCGAGAGATGTATAGAAACAAAAGATAATGATAGTACAACAGATCAAAACTTATGGGACACGGCAAAAGCAGTCAGAAGAGGAAAGTTCAAATCATTACAGGCTTATCTCCAAAAACAAGAATGAGCCCAAATAAACAACCTAATGCTTCATCTTTAAAAAACTAGAAAAGCAAGAACAAATGAAGCCTAAAGTCAGCAGAAAGAAAGAAATAATCAAAATTAGAGCAGAAATAAATGAAATTGAAAACAAAAAATCAATAGAAAAAATAAATGCAACAAACAGCTGGGTCTTTGAGAAGGTTTATAAAATTGACAAACCATTGGCTAGACTCACTAAAGAAAAAAGAGAAAGGACACAAATAAACAAAATCAGGGATGAAAGAGGGGAAATCACCACTGACATCGCAGAAATACAAAGGATCATGCAAGAATACTATGAAAAAGAATATAACACCAAAATTAATAACCTAGAAGAAATGGACCAATACTTAGAAAAATACAACTCTCCTAGACTGAATCTAGAAGATCTGGAAAATCTAAATAGACCAATCAGCAGTATGGAAATTGAAACAATCATCAGAAACCTACCAAAAAGTAAAAGTCCAGGTCCAGACGGCTTCACCAGTGAATTCTATCAAACATTCAAAGAAGATTTAATACCTATTTTCTTGAAACTCTTTCAAAAAATCAATGAAGAGGCAATGCTTCCCAACTCATTTTATGAGGCCAGTATTACTCTGCTACCAAAAGCTGGTAACGATAACACACACACACAAAAAACTACAGACCAATATCTCTCATGAATACAGATGCAAAAATCCTAAATAAGATACTAGTGAATTGAATACAGCAACATATTCAAAAGATTATACACCATGATCAAATGGGCTTCATCCAGGGACACAGGGATGATTCAACATACACAAATCAATTAATGTGATACACCACATAAACAAATTAAAAAATAAGAATCATCCGATCATATCAGTAGATGCAGAAAAAGCCTTCAACAAGATACAGCACCCATTTATGATCAAAACACTTTACAAAATTGGTATAGAAGGAAAGTGCCTTAAACATAATAAAGGCCATCAATGACAAACCCTCAGCCAACATTATCCTTAATGGTGAAAAACTGAATACCTTCCCTCTAAGATCAGGAACAAGGCAAGGCTGTCCGCTATTGCCACTGTTATTCAGTATAACATTGGAGATCCTAGCGAGTACAATCAGGCAAGAGAAAGATATAAAGGCATCCGAATAGTAAAAATGTCACTATTCGTAGATGATATGAATCTCTGTATAGAAAACCCTAAAGTCTCCACAAGAACACTACTAGAAACAATAAGCAAGTACAGTAAAGTTTCTGGATACAAAATCCATGTTCAAAAATTCACAGTGTTTCTATACTCTAATAACGAAGTGTCAGAAAAAGAAGTGGAAAAAAATCATTCCTTTTGAAATTGCAACAAAAAGAATAAAATACCTAGGAATAAATCTAATGGAACATGTGAAGGATCTACATAATGAAAACTACAAGACCCTATTAAAAGAAATAGAAGCAGATACAAAGAAATGGATATTCCATGTTCTTGGATTGGAAAAATCAACACAGTTAAAATGACTTTATTACCTAAAGCATTATACAGATTTAATGCAATCCCCATCAAAATCCCATCCACATTTCTTAAAGAAATAGAACAGCAACAACAACAGAAAATATCAGATTTGTATGGAAGTACAGAAGACCCCAAATTGCCAAAGCCATCCTGACAAAAAAGAATGAGCCTGGAAGCATCACTCTGCCCGACTTCAAATTTTACTACAAAGCGACAGTAATCAAAACGGCATGGTATTGGCAGTAAAATTGATACATGCACCAATGGAACAGATTCGAGAGTCCAGAAGTAAACCCATATTTATATGGGTAAATAATTTTAAACGAAAATGCCAAAAACATACAGTAGAGAAAGGAAAGCCTCTTCAACAAATGGTGCTGGGAAAACTGGAAAGCCATTTGCAAAAGAATGAAACTAGACTCATGTCTATCACCACACACCAAAATTAACTCAAAATAGATTAAGGACCTGAATATAACCCGGAGTCAATAAAATGCATAGAAGAAAACTTAGGAACTAAACTCAAGGACCTTGGACTTAAAGAGGATTTTATGAATTTGACCTCAAAGGCAACGGAAGTAAAAACAAAAGTAAATGAATGAGACTACATCAAACTAAAATGTTTCTGCTCAGCAAAAGAAACCATCAACAAGCTAGAGACAACCATCTGAAGGGGAAAATATATTTGCAAGCAACACCTTCGATAAGGGCCTAATATCCAAAATATACAACGAACTCATACAACTCAATAAAAACAAAGAAACAAATGATCCAGTCAAAAAATGGGCAGAGGACCTGAACAGACGCTTCTCCCCAGAGGACATACAAATGAGCAAGAAATATATGAAAAGAAGCTCAACATCACTAGCTATTAGGGAAATACAAATCAAAACCACAATGAGATATCATCTCATACCTGTTAGAATAGCTATAAGCAACAGGACAAGTTATAACAAATGTTGGAGAGGATGTAGAGAAAAAGGAACCCTAATACACTGCTGGTGGGACTGCAAATTGGTATAGCCACTGTAGGCAACAGTATGGAGGTTCCTCAAAAAACTAAGAATTGACCTACCATATGATCCAGCAGTCCTTCTACTGGGTATTTACCCCAAAGACTTCAAAACCCATATCCGAAAATATATTTGCATATCAATTTTCATACCAGCATTATTCACAGTGGCTAGGACATGGAAGCAACCGAAGTGTCTTATGATAGATGATTGGCTAAAGAATCAGTGTTACGTATATACAATGGAATATTACTCAGCCATAGGAAGAGATGAAATACTACCATTTGTGACAACATGGATGGACCTCGAGATAATCATGCTAAGTGAAATAAGCCAGACAGAAAAAGTTGAAAATCACATGATATCACTTATATGTGGAATATAAACCTAAAAGCAATGAATGAACAGGACAAACAAACAGACTCATTGACATGGACTTTAGACTAGTCGTTACCAGAGGTTAGGGAGTGGTGGAGGAGCGGGGAGGTAGACACGGTAAAGGGGGTCAAATATTAGGGGTTAGTGGGATGGTGAAGTGGACAAAGGGGATCAAATATATGGTAGCTGAAGGAAACTGGACTTTGGGTGGTAAAGATCAGCAGAATCCTGATCTTTCACCTAACTCCCACTCCTGGCCCCACGGAAGCAGGCAGTGGTCCTCCAATGTCCCTGCCTGATGTTGTCAGGTTGATGAGCAGATTACATTATGTAAGACCTTTTACGTGATTGCAAAGAATTGGGTTTTTACTCTGAGAAACAAGTAGAGGGTTTTGAGAAGGGAGTAACATGATCTGATTTAATTTTAACAGGATCTCGCTGGTGAATTAAGAATAGACAGAAGGAGAGAGGAGCAGAAGCAAGCTGTATCTTCTTTGCTGAACCACAAGACAACGTAAGGAAGTTGTCAGGACAGGTTTTATCATGTTCATTTTGTGGTTAAGACAACTGAGACTCAGAGAGGTAGCTGGCATATTCAAGGTCACACAGCTAGTATAGGACAGAGCTGCATCTAGCGCCTAGAACTTCTGTGAAAGGAGTAGCTAAATTTACAGAATGAAATATTACTTCGAGAAGATTTATAAAAAAGTCCTTGAAAGGACAGAGTCCCTGCTAAAATGCTGTTAAGTGTTTATGAAAATTGCATCAGAAATGAGGAATGACAGAGAACAGAGAAAGAAAGAAATTTGCGAGAAAGGAGGCTAAACGTAGGCCTGCATTGTCTCCCTTCCACCATTAGATGACAATTTTCTATTTGTTACAGAGGAAATGGTGCAGCAATTTTCTGGGCAGTTGACAGAAACCAAGGAATTAGAGACTGAAACCAGTGAATGACTGCATTAGGCTTTGAAAAAAACAAAGTCCAATTGATATATATGTATGGTGGTGAGAGAGGGGGATCACAGCTTCGAAAGTGATAGTGGTAGAACAAACAAAAAAAATTGACAATCACAGCTGACAGTGCAAATTAGAACATCGTTTTTCAAACAGCAAGTCTTCAAGAGGAGTAGTTCTTAAAATCAATTCAGTGAGGGGCAACTAGCAGTTTTTAAAAATTAGAACAGAATAAAATAGAAAATGTCAAAATACATTGCACATAGTAAGATTAGAATTAATTTGTGAAACTTGTTTGGTTTTATAAAAATATGTTTGTATGTATTGAGCTATAATGCAAAATGTATTTAAGTTTTTTTCTGGGCATGATCAAAAAAGTTTGAAAGACACTGGACCAGATGAAATATAAGTGAATAGAGGAATTGTACCTACTTGAATCATATGATTTTGTGGAGATGTTTGTCTTGGTTATAAACTTTCTTTTTTTCCCCATTTTCAAGACCTGTTATGGGCTGAATTGTGTCCCCACCCCCAAATTCATATATTGGATCCATAATCCCCAGTACCTCGGGATGTGACTACATTTGGAGATAGGGTCTTTAAGGAGTTGTTTAAGTTGAAATAAGGCCATTAGGGTGGGCGTTAATCCAATCCAACAAGTGTCAGAGGAAATTTATCACACAAAAAGAGACACCTGGAACATTCATTCACAGAAGAAAGACCTTGTGAGGAAACAAGGAGAAGGCAGACATGCGAGACAAGGAGAGAGTCCTCAGGAGAAATCAAACCTATCGACATCTCAATTTTAGGCTTCTAGCCGCCAGAACTGTGAGAAAATAAATTTCTGCCGTTAAACCACCAGCTTGTAGCATTTTGTTATAGTAGCTTTAGCAAATTAATACAAGGCTAGAGTCTGATATTTTATTTCTAGGATCTGGAACAAAAAAAGACCTGGACCTAATGAATGTCTTGCCTCTTTCCAAATGAGACTTCCTGGATTTGATTCAGTTCTTCACAGAGCGAAGTGCATAAACTCTTATGCCAAATGTACCTGCATTCTTATAGTCACTCCATCATTTTAATAAAGACGTGATTTCCTCTTAGTTATTTAATCTTTCCAAGATTAAATTTTCTAATTTATAAAATTGTACTAATAATACCCACTATAAACACACACACATATACATACAGCAGTCTATTTTCTTTTGTGTGCACCTTATCTCTCTTCTCCTTTGTGAATTTGGATCTTTACTGTCTCCCCTATTCTGTTTTTCTTGTCTCAAATTATCACTATATACACTGAACATTAATTTCTAAGTGACAGTAACTGTTATCTTCTTCTCTTTTTAGAGTATTTTTTTGAGGGGGAGACATTTAACTATTATGTAATAGTTGAACTTAAAATACCCTATTCTTAATAAGGGTTGCACTTTCATGCTTCTGTCTGCCTATTAGTCATTTTACTCATAGTTATGTATTTTTTGTCCCTTTGTTTCAGGTAGAATGACCCCCTTCAGTACTTCAGGTAATGCAGGGATTGTGGTGGAAAATTCCCTCAGCTTTTGTGTCAGGAAGTTCTTTATTTCTTCTTCATATCTAAAGGAGAGCTTTGCTGGATATATTAGTCTTGGCTGGTAATTTTTTTCTTTCACTAGTTTGAATATTTGGTTCCACTCCTTCCTTGTTTATAAAGTTTGTACTGAGAAGTCTGATGATAGTCTAATGGTTTTTTATTTATAAGTTACTATATTCTTTTCCCTGGCTGCCTTGACCATTCTTTCTTTGTCGTTACTTTTTAGCAATATTAATATAATGTATTTTGCAAAGGCCTTTTTGAGTTGAGATAATTGGGTGTTCTGTTTGATTCTTGAATTCAAAGACCTAGTTCTTTCCATAGGTTTAGGAAATTCTCATTGACCATTTGGATATACTCTCGGTTCTGTGTTCTTGGATTGGAAGAATCAGCACAGTTAAAATTACCTTATTACCTAAAGCATTATACAGATTTAATGCAATCCCTATCAAAATCCCATTGGTATTTTTTAAAGAAATAGAACAAAAAAAATCATGTTTCTGTGGAAGCATGAAAGACACCGAATAATCGAAGCAATCCTGAGAAAAAAGAACAAGGCCAGAGGCATCACACTGTCTGACTTCAAATTATATTACAAAGAAATAATTATCAAAACAGCATGGCATTGGCAGAAAAACAGACACACAGACCGATGGAACAGAATTGAAAGTCCAGACGTAAACCCCACAAATACAGGCAAATAATTTTCAACAAAAAAGCCAAAAACATACAGTGGAGAAAGGAAAGCCTCTTCGATAAATGGTGCTGGGAAACTGGAAAGCCACTTGCAAAAGAATGGAACTAGACTGTTGTCTATCACTACACACCAAAATTAACTCAAAATGGATTAAGGACCTGAATATAAGACCTGAAACAATAAATCGTACAGAAGAAAACTAAACTCATGAACCTTAGATTTAGAGAAGATTTTATGAATTTGACCTCAAAGGCAAGGGAAATCAAAGCAAATGTAAATGAATGGGACTGTATTAAACTAAAAAGAGTTTGCACAGTAAAGAAATCATCAACAAGGCAAAGAGAAAACTTTTCAAATGGGAGAATATATTTGCAAACAATGCCTCTGATAAGGGGCTAATATCCAAAACACAAATAACTCATACCATTCAACACTTAAAAAAATACAATTAATAAATAGGTAGAGGACCTGAACAGACACTTC
This sequence comes from Pteropus vampyrus, assembly GCF_000151845.1. Classification (NCBI taxonomy): domain Eukaryota; kingdom Metazoa; phylum Chordata; class Mammalia; order Chiroptera; family Pteropodidae; genus Pteropus; species Pteropus vampyrus. The sequence goes on along the minus strand of NW_011889168.1, from coordinate 2,940,220 downwards.
TCCCAAGAAGACATACAAATGGCCAACAGACATATGAAAAGATGCTCAACCTCACTAACTATTAGGGAAATGCAAATCAAAACTACAATGAAATACCATCTCATACCTATCATCAACAGGACAATTAATGACAGGTGTTGGAGAGGTTGTGGGGGAAAAAAAAGACCCTCGTACACTGCTGGTGGGAATGCAGCTTGGTACAACCCTATGGAAAATAATATGGAAGTTCCTCAATAAAACTAAGATTTGAATTACCATACAATCTAGCAATCCCTCTCCTGGGTATTTACCCCTCATAACTGAAAACATTTATCCACAAAGATATATTCACCCTGATGTTTATAGCAGCATTATTCACATTGGCCAGGACATGGAAGCAATCAAAGTGTCCTACAATAGATGATTATAAACAAGAAATGGTACATATATATGATGAAATATTACTCAGCTATAAGAAAAGATAAAATACTGCCATTTGTGACAACATGGATGGATCTTGAGATAATTATGCTAAGCAAAGTAAGTCAGACAAAAAAAGTTGAAAACTTATATGTGGGATAAAAAACTGAAAACAACAAACAAATATGACAAACAGACATTCACTTATATGTGGGATATAAAACTGAAAACAACAAATAAACATGACTAATGGACATGGACTGTGGATTCGTTGTTACCAGAGGGATGGGGAAAAGGAAGTAGGTAGGTAGGGATAATAGAGGTCAAATATTTGGTGACAGAAGGAAATCTACCTTTGGGTGGGAAACACACATGCAATATATATACAACATACTGTTGAATTGTACAATTGAAACTTATTTGATATTATTAATCAATGTCACTCCAACAATTTTTAATAAAAAAAGGGAAGAAAATAAAACAATGTACATTCCTGCCTTGTTCCCAGTCTGAGGAAGAAAGTATTCAGTTTTTCATCATGAAATAGAATGTTAACTGTCATTTTTTGTAGATGTTCCTTATTAAGTGGAGGTGGTTCTTCTCTATTCCTAGTTTGCTAAAAGGTTTTATCATGACTGGGTTGGATTTTGTCAAGGGTTTTTTCTGTGTTAATTAATATGATCATATGATTTGCCTTTTTTAAGCTATTGACACGGTCAATTACGTTGCTTTATTTTCAAAATGCTGAATCAGCCTTTTGTACTGGAATAAATCCACATTGTTATGGAGCATAATTCTTTATATATATTGCTGGATTAGATTAGCTAATAATCTTCTGAGGATTTTTTTGTGTCTGAGTTCACAAAAGATATTGTTCTGTAGTTTTTCTTTTTTTTTTGTGCTGTCTTTGGCTTTTGGTATCTGAGTAATATTAGTTTCATAAAATGAGTTGAAAAGTGTTCCCATCTCTGCTATTTTCTGGAAAGGACTGTGATAATTGATGTTAATTCCTCTTTAAATGTTTGGTAGAATTCTTCAGCGAAACTATTCAGGAAGTTCTTAATTACAATTTCATTCCCCCCACCCCAGTGGTTATAGGATTATTGGGTTGCTTATTTTATTGTGATTGAGAATGGCATTTTGTGAATTTGGAGGAATTGGTCCACTTCTAAGCTTTCAAATTTATAAGCATACAGTTGTTCATAGTACTCTTTTATTGTCCTTTAAATGCCTCAGGATCTGTAGTGATATTCCATATTTCATTTATTATATTGGTGATTTGCGTCTTCTCTCTTTTTTCATCTTTATTAGTCTTGCTAGAGGTTTATCAGTTTTACTGATTTTTTTTAAAGAACTTTCTTATATTTAGGATGTGAGACCATAAAAAAATTACATAGATGATAGAGGCTCTGTTTATCCTTCTGGTGACCAAATCAAAGTTGTGATGGAAACAAGGAGCAGCAGCAAGGAAAAATCGCCTGGGATCTAGATGAACGAGCCATACAACTAGGGAGAAATCCAAGAAATCACTCTACAATGGCAGAAAGTAGGATGGGATGAGGACGTGGGGCTGCCTGGTCTTGAGCAGCTGAGTGAGATGGAGGCTGCAGCAGCGGCAGCGACAGAATCCTCTTAAAGGGGCCACATCCACGAATGGATTTTCGCGGTGACAGACCTGCTCGCTCTGAGCACCAGTGCCAATTTGGCTGCGTGCAGGGGACACCAAGGACTTACAGAGAGACATTGTCGGAGTGAGGGCCGAGGTGAGACTTGCTCTGTACAGAAGTGCTGGTGCTATCCATTGTTACCTGTTGAGACCTCCCTCATACCAGGGTGCTGGACACAGCGCCGCCATAGCTGGGACTTCATCAAACTGGATAAAAGAGGTCGCTCTGCCCAGAGGATTCCTGGAAACCGTGTCTCCTCCAACTCATGACCCCATCCAAGCCACATCCAGGTATATCCTCAGTGAGTCAGGTGCTCCTTGCTGAGCAGTGCCTAGATTCATACTGGAGCCAGCTGGCCTCGGTTTCTGGTATGGCCTTTTGAGGCAACCAAAAGCACAGCATCTGTGGATTGCTCATCGAATCTTAACAGGTGGCCCTGGAGGGGTAGAGGCTTGGGCTAAATTTGGCCTGCAGCTGAACCTCTCTCAGGACAGTGCCACTGGACCGACACCTACTTCACAAATCCACACTAATAAGACCTGGAGACTTAGGAGCTTTGTTTAGTACATAGAAACAGGCATGGAAAGACAGCCAAAATGGGAAGACAAAGAAGCAGAAACCATATGAGAGAACAGCACAGAGATCCAGATATAATAGAGTCAAGTAATCTAACAAATGCAGAGTTCAAAACACTGGTTATAAAGATGCTCAATGAACTTTTGGTTACATTCAGTGAAAACTTCAATAAAGAGATAAAAACCATAAAAATAGAAATGGAATTTATAAAAGGGAACCAGTCTGAAATGAAGAACACATTATCCAAGATGAGAAGTCTATTAAATGGAATAAACAAAGGAATAAACAAAGTGAATAAAGAAGAGGATCAAATGCTCTATCTAGAGGATGAGAAAGCCAAGGACACACAAGCAGAATGGCAAGAGATTAGATGCCAAGACTATAAAAATAATTTCAGGAGCATATGGGACACTATTAAGGGTCCAAATATTCATTTGATGGCATGACTGAAGAAAATCAAGATGTTGAACAGCTGTTTGAAGAAATGATGATAGAAAACTTTCCTAACTTGGTGAAGGAAATGGAACTAAAACCCCAGGAAGCTCAGAGAATTCCAAAAATCAGGGATCCAAAGAGGCCCACACCAAGACATGATTAAAGGATAATTAAAATGCCAAAGTTTAAATACAAAGAAAGAATATTAAAAGCAGCAAGAGAAAAACAGATAATTACTTATAAGGGAACGCCCATAAGACTGGCAGCCGATTTCTCAAAAGAAACTATGCAGGACAGAAAGGCTTGGCAAAAAATATTGGACAGGATGAAGACCCAGGATCTACAACCAAGGATACTTTATCCAGCAAAGCTATCATTTAGAGTTGAAGGAAAGGTAAAAAGCTTCCCAGACAAAAATAAGCTAAAGGAATTTATCACCACCAACCCAGTATTACAAGAAATGTTGGAGGGACTTCTTTAAGAAGAAAAAATACAAAAGACTCACTTCAGATTAAAAGACACACACAGACTAAAAGGAAAGAGATGGAAAAAGATATTCTTTCGATGGACCTAGAAGGTATTTAAGTCAGTCAAAGAAAGATAAACACTATATAATTTCACTTTTATGTGGAATCTAAGGAATAATAAGGAGAAACTAATCAAAAACAGACTCACAAATATAGTGGACAATTTGGTGATGGACAGAGGGGAGGAGGGTTTGGGGGGCTAGAAGAATGGCGTGAAGGGTTAAAGAAGTACAAATTAGTAGCTGATAGTTGGGCATGGGGATCATGGCAGAGGGAATGCAGTTAGCATTAATATGATGGTTAAATGGAGAGCCAGGGGAGCGAGGGAGCAACTGGGGGGATCATTTTATGAACTATACAGATGTCTAACCAATGTACTGTATACTTAAAACTAATTAAAATAAATTTAAAAAAAGAACTTTTTTTTTGTTTCATTGATTTTCTATATTGCGTTCCTGTTTTAAATTTCATTGATTTCTGCTTTTATCTTTATTATTACCCTCTTCTTCTCTTGGATTCATTTCCCTCTTTTATTTCTATTTTCTTGTTTCTACCCATTCCAATGTTCTCTCTCTTCTGAAGTTCCAAGCCTTTTTCTATTATCATTTCTTTTCTAATTACAGAAATTTTTTCAGCCATTCTTTATGGGTAGGTTTGCTAGTCCCAAATTCTTTTAGTTTCCTTTGATTAAGAATGTCTTTATTTCCTCTTCACTTCTGAATGTTATTTTTGCTTGATGTATAATTCACAATTAGAAGGTCTTTTCTTCCAATACCTGAAAACTGTTATGCTCTTCCTTCTGTTCTCCATGATTTTACATGAGAAATACCTTGTAATTCAACTTGATGTTCTACTATAAGTAATGCATTATTTCTCTGGTTGTTTTCATGGTTTTTTGTTTGTTTTTGTTTTTTGCTTTTTTTTTGGCCTCTGTAGTTTTTAGAACTTTTAAAAATTTTGTGACTTGGCATGGATTTCTTTAGGTTTATCCTATTTGAGGTCCACTCAGCTTCTTGAGTTTTCTTAAATTTACCAAATTTGGAAATTTTTCAGCTATTATTTCTTCAAATATGTTTCAGTCTTATTCTCTCTCTTTTGTGGTATCCCATGATACAAACGTTAGATCTTTTGTTATTATTCCATCAGTCCCTGAGACTCTGTTTATTTTTTCTCTTGTTGTTCAGACTGGGAAATCGATGTGTTCTCAAATTCATAGATTTTATCTTCTGTCACCTCCACTCTTGGTTACTGTATTTTTCATTCTGTAATCTCTATTTGGTTCTCTCTTATAACTTCTATTTTTTTTGTTGTTGAGATTTTCTATATTTTTTCATTTGTTTGAAGAGAATTTGTAATTGCCTGTTGAAGTGTTTTTATGATGGCTACTTTAAAATCCTTGTCAGATAATTCCATCATTTGATTCATTTCTGTGTTGGTATCTGTCGATTGTCTTTTTTCATTCATTTTGTGATTTTCCTACGTCTTGGTATGATAAATGACTTTTGATTGTATCCTGAAAATTTTGAATATTATATTATTAGATCTTGGATCCTATTCATGCATTTTTTTAAACAGGTAGTCCTCTGGTTGAGGTGTAGCAGGAGGGTTGAGTGAGTGCACATGTTAAACCTCCCTGAGTTTCACAATACCTTATTCAATCTTGTTGCTACTGGGCGGGTGTAGAGATTCAGCTCCCTACTAGGCCCTGCTGATACCAGAGATAGGGAATAGTGGATAGTAGAATGCTGACTAAATCAGACTTATGCCACCTTGTTCAGTGTGGTTGATGCCAGGTGGGGATGCAAACTCAGTTCCCTGTTACCACTTGGGATAAAGGAATATCAGAGTACCAACTAGCCATATTTCTCTCTGCCTCATTAAGTCCCATTACTATCCAGAGAAGGTGGAGGCTCAGCTTGCTGCTGGACATGCTGACACTACCCTGTGGGAGAATCAGATCACTGCACAGTGATAGAAGCTCAGCTCTCTGCTTGGATCCATCAGTACCACTAAAGGGTTAAGCAGAGCACCACCTGCTTCTGCCAGTGGGTGTTGGAAGGTGATTGGTGTCTGTCTGAAGTTGTGCTGATATCACCAAAAAACATTTTCTGTTGTTATGCCATCCTTTTCCTGGTCTTTGGCTAGGGATATCAGGCTTTTCTTGGACTTCGTTGGTTTGTTTTAGTTTGTTTTTTGTTTGTTTGTGCCTATTGGCAGTTCTGGATTGGAGGTCCCTAGATGGTCTGTCTTTTCCTTTCCATCTTTCAGAATTTTCCTATACTTGTGTGTTGTGTGATGTCCAGGTGTTTTTGTTTGTAAGGGGAAGGCCCTAGGAGGAATGGGGTACTCCTTCTTAGCCAGAACTGAAAGTTCTTTGAATTCCTTTTTTTTTAAACAGGAGACTAGATCGTTTTTAAACTATGATCTAAAATTTAGAATCAACAAATAAAAGATTAATAAATTTATTTACATTAAAAACACATCCTCACAATTGAATTTAAAATGATAAACCTAGATAAAATATTTGACATGTATACAACAAAAGATTAATCTCTCCAATAAATAAAGAGATCTTAACAACAACAAAAAAAGAGAAGACAGATTCTGAGAAACATGGCAGAGTGAGAGATGTCCTCAGATCTCTCCCCTTGAAACAACAATAAGCTGAACATCTAAAACTCAACAACAACAACAAAAAAAACACCCAAACTGCACACCAGCACGTCTGAGCATGGGATCTGCGCATAAGAGCTACCACAGGTCAGAAACCTGGGTGTCGGTTGGTGGACTCGGAGAAATAAAGAATGCCTCTTGCAGCCGCCAGAGCTCCTTGCAGGAGGAAGGGGAGGGATGAAGGTGCAGTGACTTCTCTAATCTGCCTGGAAGTGCTGGACCTTCTAGCAGCCGGCAACGGGGCCCAGTCATCAGGGCAGAAAGCAGAGAAGCAGGACAGCAGAGAAACAACAGTTGATTTTCACTGGCCTTGGTTCCAAAACCGAGGCTGAGTTACAACCCTCAACTCCCAACCGAGAGGGACTCTCCCCACATATCCTCTGAGACCTATCACCGCGGAGCCCCAGGGGAATCTGAGCAAATGCTACTGAAACTGTTGCTAACACTGACAGGGACTGAAACTGAGAGTAGCAAGTGTGATTAAATATCTACAAGAAAATAAACAGATATTTAGGCTTTATATAAAACAGAGATTCAAGAGGCTTAGACACCACCTACTGGAAAACAAAAGAAAAATGCCTTCTTTGCAGCAGGCTAAAGAGAGACCTTTATATCATAAATCTCCTTTCTGGAAAAACAGCAGATTACACTTCCATTAATGCCCAGGTGGAGAAATAATCCATTAAACACCATGAACAACCAAGGTGACAAGACATCTCAGAAAGAAAGAGAAAAATCTCTAGAAAATAAGCTTACAGACATAGAAATATGCGACTTAAATGAGAGAGAGTTCAGGATGGTACTTCTGAAAAAACTCAATGAGATCCAAAACAACTCAAATCAACAATTTCAATAATTGAAAAAACAACTAGATGAGCTGAGCAAGGAGATTGAAACTCTCAAAAGGAACCAAATAGAACTTCCGGAGATGAAGAACAAGAGTTGAAAAATGAAATAGCAAGCTTGGGAAATAGAGTAGATCAAATGGAGGAAAGGATTAGTGATATTGAAGGCAGAAATCTAGAAAGAAATCAGAAGGAAGAAGAGAGAAACCGAAGAATGAAAAAGAATGAAAGAGAAATTCAAGAACTAGCTGATACCGCCAGTAGATGAAACATAAGAATAATGGGAATCTCGAAGAGGAGGAAAAGGAGCAGGGGCTAGAAAGCATTTTCAGACAAATAGTTGACGAGAATTTCCCAAATCTAAGAAATGAGCTGGAACTTGGAATTCAAGGAGTCAACAGAACACCCAATTATCTCAACCCAAAAAGGCCTTCTCCAAGACACATTGTATTAAAGTTATTAAAAATCAATGACAAAGACAAAATTCTCAGGGCAGCTAGGGAAAAGAAGGTGGCAACTTATAAAGGAAAACCCACTAGATTATCCTCGGACTTCTCAGTGCAAACCTTATAAGCCAGAAAGGAATGGAATCAAATATTCAAACTATTAAGTGAAAGGAACTACCAGCCAAGAATAATGTATCCAGCTAAGTTCTCTTTTAGATATGAAAAAGAAATTAACACCGTTCCAGATGTACAAAAATTGAGGGAATTCTCCACTACGGGGCCTGCACTACAGGAAATACTGAAAGGTGTCAGTTCATCTAAAACAAAATAACAATACAAAAAAAAATTCATAATTAGGAGTAAAATGACTATCAGGCAAATAGAAGCAGAGGAGTGCAAACCTTACTAAGAACAGGACATTATAAGCTTAAATAATAAGAAGAGAATAATTATAACAAAATAGTAATGAACATTCAGCATACATAGGGGAAAATTGAGATAACAATGACTGAAAAGGGGAGGATTCAAAGATCCAATTCTCAAAGAGAAATGGAGATAAGGCACAAGCAGAAGAAAATGGATGACTGTATATATAGAACTATCCTTTTCATATTTGTAATGATAACCACACACTAAAGATTCAGAACTGAAATATATAACATGAAACAAAAAGAACCAGAGGGAAAACCCACAAAAGCCAACCGAAATAACAAAACAAAACAAAACAAAACAAAAAACAAAAAAAGCAAAAGCACAAGGATAAGGAAGCAAGGGAAACACCGAGCTACCAGAAAGGAAAACATAAAATAGCTATAAGAAGACCTCATATTTCAATAATCACCCTAAATGTAAATGGAACTAACTCACCAATAAAGAAGCAGAGGTTGCAGAATGCATCAAAACACAAAACCCAAGCATATGCTGCCTCCAGGAGACACTTCTCAGTTCCAAAGACAAATATAGAGTCAAAGTGAAAGGGTGGAAAATGATATTTCAAGCAAATGGCATTCAGAGAAAAGCAGGAATAGTGGTACTAATATCGGACAAAATAGACTTCAAAATAAAAAAAAAGGTAAAGAAAGATACTGAGGAATACTTCATAATGATAAAGGGAATCATGCACCAAGAAGGCATAACACTTATTAATATCTATGCTCCCAATCAGGGAGCCCCGAAATATGTAAAGCAATTACTATCAGAACTGAATGGAGAATCAGATCAAAACACTATCATAGTAGGAGATCTAAATACCACTGTTGGATATGGACAGATCATCCAAACAGAAAATAAATAAGGAAATAACATCCTTAAATGACACATTAGACCAGCTGGACATAATTGACATTTACAGAGCCTTCCATCAGAAAACAGCTGCTTATACATTCTTCTCTAGTGCACATGGAACGTTCGCAAGAATCGACCACATACTAGGACACAGAAATAGCTTCAACAAATATAAGAGCATTGAAATCATACCATATTCTCTGATCATAATGCTTTAAAACTAGAGATCAACTGCAAAAAGAAATCAGGAAGAACCGCAAATACATGGAGATAAAACAACATGCTACTGAAGAATAACTGGGTCAGGGAAGAAATAAAAAGAGAGATCAAGAGATACATAGAAATGAAAGATAATGATAGTACAAGAGATCAAAACTTTTGAGACATGGCAAAAGCAGTCATAAGAGGAAAGTTCATATCATTACAGGCATATCTCCAAAAACAAGAACAAACCCAAATAAACAACCTAATGCTTCATCTTAAAAAAACTAGAAAAGGAAGAAAAAATGAGGCCTACAGTCAGCAGAAGGAAAGAAATAATCAAAATTAGAGCAGAAATAAATGAAATTGAAAACAAAAAATCAATAGAAAAAATAAATACAACAAGGAACTGGTTCATTGAGAAGGTTAATAAAATTGAGAAACCCCTGGCTAGACTCACTAAAGATAAAAGAGAAAGAACGCAAATAAAAAATCAGGGATGAAAGTGGGGAAATTATGACTGACATTGCAGAAATACAAAGGATCATGCAAGAATACTATGAAAAAGTTTATAACACCAAATTTAATAACCTAAAGAAATGGACGAGTATTTAGAAAAATACAACTCTTCTAGACTGAATCAAGAAGATCTGGAAAATCTGAATAGACCAATCAGCAGTATGGAAATTGAAACAATCATCAAAAACCTACCCAAAAGTAAATGTCCAAGACCAGAGGGCTTCACCGGTGAATTGTACCAAATATTCAAAGATTTAATATCTATTCTCCTCAATCTTTTCCAAAAAATCGAAGAGGAGGCAATACATCCCAACTCATTTTATGAGACCAGTATTACTCTGATATCAAAACCTGGTAAGAATAACACAAAAAAAGAAAACTATAGACCAATATCTCTCATGAACACAGATGCAAAAATATTAAATAAGATACTAGCAACCCGAATACAGCAATATATTAAATAGATTATACACCACGATCAAGTGGGCTTTATCCCAGGGGCACAGGGATGGTTTAACATACGCAAATTGATTAATGTGATACACCACATAAACAAATTAAAAAATAAGAATCATCCGATCATATCGGTAAACGTAGAAAAAGCCTTCAGGAAGATACAGCATCAATTTATGATCAAAACACTTCACAAAATCGGTATAGAAGGAAAGTAACATAATAAAGGCCACATATGACAAACCCTCAGCCAACATTATACTTAATGGTGAAAAACTAAACATCTTCCCTCTAAGATCAGGAACAAGTCAAGGCTGTTCACTATCGCCACTCTTATTCAATATAACGTTGGAGGTCCTAGCGAGTGTAATCAGACAAGAGAAAGATATAAAGGCATCCAAATAGGAAACGAAGTCAAACTGTTAGTATTTGTGGATGACATGATTCTCTATATAGAAAACCCTAAAGACTCCACAAGAACACTACTAGAAACAATAAGCAAATACAGTAAAGTTTCTTGATATAAAATCAACTTTCAAAAATCCATAGCATTCCAATACTCTAATAATGAAGCATCAGAAAAAGAAGGGGAAAATAGTTTCTTTTGCAATTGTAACAAAAAGGATAAAATACCTAGGAATAAATCTAACAGAACATGTAAAGCACCTATATAATGAAAACTACAAGACCCTATTAAAAGAAATTGAAGAAGATACAAAGAAATGGAAAGATATTTTGTGTTCTTGGATTGGAAGAATCAACATAGTTAAAATGACTGTCTTACCTAAAACATTATACAGATTTAATGCAATCCCCATCAAAATCCCATCCGCAATTTTGAAGAAATAGAACGAAATAATTATCAGAGTTGTATGGAAGCACAAAAGATCCCGAATTGCCAAAGCCATCCTGAGAATAAAGAACAAGGCTGAAGGCATCACTCTGCCTGGTTTCAAATTATACTGCAAAACAACAGTAACCAAAACAGCATGGTATTGGTGCAAAACAGACACACGGACCAGTGGAACAGAATCGAGAGTCCAGAAGCAAATCCATATATATATTGGCAAATAATTTTTGGCAGAAAAGTCAAAAACATACAGTGGAGAAAGGAAAGCCTCTTCAATAAATGGTGCTAGGAAAATGAAAGGCTACCTGCAAAAGAATGAAACTAGACTTGTCTATCACCACACACGAAAATTAACTCAAAATGGATTAAAGACCTGAATATAAGACCAGGATCAATAAAATGCACAGAAGAAATCATAGGAACTAAACTCAAGGACCTTGGACTTAAAGAGGATTTTATGAATTTGACCTCAGAGGCAAGGGAAGTAAAAGCTAAAATAAATGAATGGGACTACATCAAATTAAAAAGCTTCTGCTCAGCAAAAGAAACTGTCAACAAGGTAAAGAGACAACCATCCGAATGGGAAAATATATTTGAAAGCAATGCTTCTGATAAGGGCCTAATATTTTGGAATATATAAAGAACTGTATATTTTGGAATATACAAAGAACTCATACAACTCAATAACAAGAAAAAAAGCAAATGGTCCAATCAAAAAATGGGCAGAGGATGGGAACAGACACTTCTCTCTAGAGGACACACAAATGGCCAACAAATATATGAAAAGATATTCAACATTGCTAGCTATTAGGGAAATGCAAATCAAAACCACAATGAGATACCATCTCACATGTGTTAGAATAGCTATAATCAATAGGACAAGTAATAAGAAATGTTGGAGAGAATGCAGAGAAAAAGGAACCCTTATACACTGCTGGCGGGACTGCAAATTGGTATAGCCACCATAGGCAACAGTATGGAGGTTCCTCAGAAAACTAAGAATTGATCTACCTTATGATCCAGCAATCCTTCTACTGGGTATTTACCCCTGAGACTTCAAAACCCATATTCAAAAAGGTATTTGTACACTGACGTTCATAGCAGCATTATTTACAGTGGCTAGGACATGGAAGCAACTGAAGTGGACTATGATAGATGATTAGCTAAAGAAGCTGTGGTACCTATATACAATGAAATATTACTCAGCCATAAGAAGAAATTAAATACTGCCGTTTGTGACAACCTGGATGGACCTCGAGATAATCATGCCAAGTGAAATAAGCCATACTGAAAAATTTGAAAACCACATGGTATCACTTATATGTGGGATATAAATCTAAAAGCAATAAATGAACAGGACAAACAGAGACTCAGGGACATGGACAATGGACTAGTGGTTAGCAGAGTGTAGGGTGTGGGAGAGGAGGGAAGATGAAGACAGGGTAAAGAGGGTTAAATATAAGGGGTTAGTAGGATGGTGAAGTGGGTAAAGGGGATCAAATATATGATTACTGAAAGAAACTGGACTCTGGGTGGTAATCACACAATAGAATATATAGATATCAAATTATAATGTATACCTGAAAATTATATAATTGTATTAACCAATGTTATCCCAATAAACTTAAAAAAAAAAGAAAAACAAGATAAAAACCTTGATAGAGAAAATTGGCTAAGGCAGTGTTCACAGAGAAATGCAAATGAACCTTTGAAAAGATGCTTTCTTTCACTCACAAAAGTAGAAATGCCAATTAACATGACATTGTTACCATTCTACTCAAATCATATTGGCTAAAATCTCAAAGTTTGACAAAATACACTGTTGACAGGCCTGTGGAAAAAACAAGCACTCTCATACGTTGTTGGTGGGAGTGTAACATGGTACAATTCCAAGGAGGGGAATTTCGCAGTATTTAACAAAATTATATTTACCCCTTGACTTAGCAATTCCACATCTAGACATCTACCCTGAAGGTAGGCCTCTATAATTATGAAGTAATAAGTTTATGAAGTTATTTATTGTGGCATGTTTTAATAACGAAGTCTGGAACTATCTGAACTGTCTGCCAGTAAAGGACTGTGGAATTATCAAAGGTATAGCCTCATAATGAAGTACTATAAAGTTGTATAAAAAGAATGAGATGATGTCTATGGACTGATATGGAGGCTATTTTGCTAATAAAAATGTACAGAGTTTATATATAGTGGTTTTTTTTTTGTATGTGAAGGAAGGAAAATAAGAAAATGTATATTTATTTGCTTTTTTTTCTCTAGAAGAACTGAAGAATAACCAAAAACTATTAAAAATGGTTATCTATGAAGGGCTTGGAGAGAGGCTGAGAAGGAGAGAATAGGAATTGAAAATAAATTTCTCTGAGTATGCCTTTTTATATAGTTTGAATGAAATATATGAATGTTTAATATCTAAAAATACAATGAAATAGAAAAGAAGACAAAGCAAAGCAAAGCTTACAATTGGAAATGAACAGGTAAGCTTAACTGTATAACAATGGTCACAAAATCACACAGAGACAAGATTTCAAATAACTTATGAGCATAGTACTTAGACTGCATTGAGGTCAAAAATAAGTAAAAAGAAATCTTAAACATTACTTGGTAGTTTTATTTTTAGTAGTAACATTGATATTGAAAATTTGAAATTTATGTAGGTGTATGTATTATAGATAAAGCAAATAAGTAATTATGTTAATTATATTCAGAACCAAAATTTTCAGTGTAATAGAAAGTAAAGATAAAATTTCAAGGAATTTCGGGACAGTGATTACAGAGCATTAAACTCCAAGCACAAGCCCTTCTGAACATGAATGCCTGTGTGGCTGTACCTGTAGCTCACCAATGAAGCTGGCACTTCTATTTCCTACTGCTGTTCACTCCTCTGGCCTAGATGGAATGAAATCCTGGTAGCAATAGGCTTACATTGAAACCAGACCTTGGTTTCTAAGTACTATTCCTTAATACAAGAAAACAGTGATTCTTGGAGAAATAGTTTATTCCAGGCTTTGTACAGGCAAATATAAGGTGAAGCTGAGGCTTCTTAATGCCAGAAGTCAAGAAAACACCAAAATATCAATGAGGTTGTGTCAAAAGGATACAGGAACCAGCTTAAAGGGGCTCCCACTGGCCAAATTTGGGACAATTGGGCATCAAGAAGAATAGCAACTGTAATTGCTTGTAGTGATTGAATAAGTTAAAACCATGAGCCCATCATGATACCCAAATGAGAGAAAACACTCATTAATGATTGATGATGACTATTATACCAATAACTATTCTGAAAATTGATAACTGAAGGAAAGAGTCAAGCATTTAACCTGACGTTTAAGGAAAAACTTAAGTTCGTCTCCATTTGATTATTCTTTGTAGAGGAATGACAGCAAACAATTGCAAATAAATTTTACAATAGCATCATTTTCCCATCTTCCAAGAATATAATCCATTCAGGCAGGGGTCATCAAGGAATGCTTAAACAATTGACTGACCGATGGAAGCAGCATACTTAATGTGGTGACTAAGTATCACCCCACAGGTTACATTTTAATTACAAATGGAAAAATTTAGCTTGGTTGTCATGACCATAACCCAGCAGTCACATTTAACATCACTTATAGTGAGACACCTTGACACTTTGTGATGTAATATGAAGTGCAAAACATCACCTATGTAGTATTATTACCAAAAATGTTTAACCTGAATCTAATCAAGCTTCTAAAACTAACATCCAGCTTACAGGTATATTAGTTTGCTAGGGGTGCCATAAAAATATACCACAAACTGGGTGGGCTTAAACAACAGAGATTTATTGTCTCATAATTCTGGAGGCTAGAAATATCAGATTAAAGTGTGAACAGTGTTGGTTCCTTATGAGGGCTGTGAGGAAGCATCTGTTCCATGCCTCTTTCCTAGCTTCTGGTGGTTTGCTAGTGGTCTGATGTTCCATGATGTGTAGAAGCATTACCCTGTCTCTGCCTTCATGTTTACAAAGCATTCTCCTTGTGTATGCCTATCTCCACATTTTCCCTTTTATATTATAGGACACCAGTCATTTCAGATTAGGGACCCACTCTACTCATCTTAACTAATTACATCTGGAACAAACCTATTTCCAAATAAGGTCACATTCTGAAGTATTGGGGATTAAGAGCTTCAACATGATTTCAGGGGATGAAAAATTCAGCTCATAACAACAGGCAATCTAGGAGATAAAAGAACAAGTTAGATATCAGACAAATCTGATCAGACAAATTCAGAATGTAAGACTTCATACAAAAGAATCAGACAAATTCAGACAAATTCAGAATGTAAGACTTTATACAAAAGATAATGTCATTAAAAAAAGAAGAAGTAGGAAGAGTTCCAAAATGACTAAAGAAATCAAACATGTGAACTGTGATTGAATCCTGGTTTAAAAAAGAAACTGCTGTAAAACATTATGGTGGAAATTGGGAAGATTCGACTATGAACCGAGATTCTGGGAGTTAAATGTATTGAGAAATTATTGTTAGTTTTCTTAAGAGTGCTTTATATTAGAATATGCAGCCTGAAGTATTTGGATTGAAGTGTCATATCTCCAATTTATTTTAAATAGATCTGTATGTATAGTTGTGTGTATAGATAAAGCAAATATACCAAAAGGTTAACATTTGTTTAATTTAAATGATGGGGATATGAGTGTTTATTGTATTATTCTTTCAAGCTTTTGTATGTTTGAAGTTATTCATAATAAAAAATTGACAGCAAATGAAAAAAGTTTTTGTTTGTTTTTTAAAGAGAAGATTCTACCCACTTTTCTATTGAAGATGGAGCATAAAAATGATCCAGCTAGCTCAAGGTATAGAAAATAAAAATTTAGTTAGTAAAAAAGAGAAAGTCCTTGTCAGGGTTGTTAAACAGTTGGGCTTGTTTCCAAGTGATTCCTTCCCTCAAAATCTTATTAATGAGTTAAAGGCTAGAGCACAAGGCTCTGAATCAAGAATGATTTGAGGGCCCCCAAAAGACCTATTGACCTCTAAATATCTCCCCTGCTGGCTTCCCATGTGGCCTGAAATCCCTATAACCTGAGTCAGTTCTTAGGAATCAAGTATTTTCTCACTATTCTAGGGCCCCCTTTTAAAATGCAAAGCTGGGAGGGTGCTGGGGCCCATTAAGTGGGGACAATTGTCTGAGAAGCCAGCACCCGCCCATAGGCCCTCAATTCTAATAGCTCCTTTCCCAATCCCTTACCACCGCTGAGATTGGACAATACGTGCTCTAGGAAACTGAAATTGCACAATGTGTGCTCTAAGAAACTTCTTAGGTGAAGATACCATTTCAAGAAAGCTTATTTTCTGTGAATAAAATGGGGTGCATGAGGTCATTGCTGTTTTTACTTTGTAAACTGGGTGGCCTCTGAAACCTTCTTAGAACACTTCAAAGGAAGCCTCCTCAACAATTCCAGCCCCCTACTCCTTCCCTTTATAACCGAATTCTTACTGACCTCAAAGCTTTTCATTGAATAAAGAGTTTCCAAAGGGGTCTAAAAAAATACCTGAGACAATTAGAGAAATGAAAACCAGGAGGTCAAGATGAATTGACCCTTGGCAGAGGATTTACATAAATAGGTCCTAACCTCTGGCTGTGAATAAAAGATAAATGCCCCATTAGGGTCAGAACCTCAGTTCAAGGGCATTTGTGGGGCCAAGCTTGGCTTCTCTGCTATGTCAGGAATTTCAGGAATGCTACTGATCATTGTGTGTTGGCAGAGTATTTGTGGAGGGGTTGCAGCCAGGCTGACAGATACCCAGCCCTGCCCACTGGGTGAAACTGCAGCTCTCCCACACAGTGATCTGCTAGTTGAGAGCAGAGCGTGGGAAACCTGCAAGTTGAGAGAGGCGCCAAGTAATGCCTTCAAAAATGGGAAAGATGCCTTCTCCTGAAAGGTGACCAAATTCATGTTTAGATAGTGGTATTAACAGGTGAGGTTACAAGGGAGAAATGGCATGTCCTCTGCGAAGAGCCAATTTGTTCCCTATGTAGAGCACAGCTCTGTGAGAGCCATCTGCCCTTTACCTGTAGATCGGATGACTCAGTACTAGCCTTCTTCAGCCTGAAGGCCCTTCATGTTTTCTTCTGCTGCTTCCTCAGAAAGAAGCATTATAAGGCTGTTACAAGAGAATATTCAGAAAACAGGTAAAATCATGACCCTCATACCAATATAAAAATGAACATGTGTGTAAAGATTTTATTTTACTTATAATGATGGAGGAAATCATGCACTTGTTATAACTGATTTTCAAAAGAAGCAGCCCAGATTTATGTGGAGTAAAGAATTTTGAAATGAATTGCAAATAGTGTCAAACTATTTGTTTTCCCCTCACAGGAGAGAAGGATGTCAATTAAACTAGACAGGACAGAATTCGCATGTCTATCCCTTACTAAAATTTACGCAGTTATAAAATAGCTCCTATAGGAAGCAAGTGCCATAAGCAATAAGAAATTTTCCATTGCATAAATTTTCTCTACTGGGGCAAGAAATTCTGCTTTCTTTTTTTTAAATTCTTTTTATTTTTCAACTAAAATTGACATTCAATATTATTTTATATTAGTTTCATGTGTACAGCATAGTGGTTAGACATTTACATAGCTGATGAAGTGATCCCCCTGATTAGTCTAGTACTCACTTGGCACTATAGTTATCACAATATTCTTGGCTATATCCCCTATGCTATACTTTATATCCTTGTGACTATTTTGTAACTACCAATTTGTACTTCTTAATTCTTTCACCATTTTCATCCAGCCACCCAACCCTCAAACCCTCTCCCATCTGTCAAACATCAATTTGTTCTCTGTATCAATGAGTCTGTTTCTGTTTCGTTTGTTCCTTTATTTTGTTCTTTAGATTTCACATATAAGTGAGATCATATGGCATTTGTCTTTCTCTGACTTATTGCACATAGAATAATACCCTCCAGATCCATCCAAGTTGTCGCAATGGTAAGATTTAATTTTTTATGGCCATGTAATATTACATTGTATATACGTACCACCTCTTTTTGATTCAGCTGTCTATTGATGGGCACTTAGGTTGCTTCCATATCTTGACTATTGTAAATAGCGCTGCAGTGAACATAGGGGTGCATATATCTTTTCGAATTAGTGTTTTGTTTTTTTTCAGATAAATACTCAGAAGTTGAATTGCTGGGTCTTAAGGTAGTTTTATTTTTAATTTTTCAAGGAAACTCCAAACTGTTTTTCCATAATGGTTGCACCAGTTTGCAATCCCACCAACAGTGCACAATGGTTCCCTTTTCTCCAAATCCTCACCAACACTTTTTGTTTGTTGATTTATTGATGAGAGCCATTTTGACAGGTGTGAGGTGATATCTGATTGGGGTTTTGCATTTCTGTAATGATTAGTGGCATTGAGCATCTTTTCATATGTCTATTGGCCATCTGCATGTCCACTTTGCAGAAATCTCTATTCACGTCCTCTGACCATTTTTAAGTCAGATTGTTTGTTATTTTTGGTATTCATTTGTATGAGTTCTTTATAAATTTTGGATATTAACCCTTTAATAGATGTATCATTGGCGAATATCTTCTCTTAAGTAGATTGTCTTTTCGTTTGGTTGATGGCTTCCTTTGCTGTGCAAAATCTTTTTAGTTTGATGTAGTCCCAATTGTTTATTATTTCTTTTGTTTCCCTTGTCTCAGGAGATATATCAGAAAAAGATATTACTAAGAGCAATGTCAGAGAAATTATTGCCTAAGTTTTCTTTTAGAAGTTTTGTGAATTTGGGTCTTACATTTAAGTCTTTAATAGATTTGAGTTTATTCTTGTATGTGGTGTCAGAAAGTAGTCTAGTTTCATTTTTTGTATGTCTCTGTCCAGTTTTCCCAACGTCATTTATGGAATAGATTGTCTGTATCCCATTGTACATTCTTGCCTTCTTTGTCATAGATTAAATGACCATATAAGCGTGGGTTTATTTATGGAGTCTCTATTCTGTTCCATTGACCTATGTGTCTGATTTTATGCTGTTTTGATTACTATAGCCTTGTAGTATAGTTTGATTCAGGTAGTGAGATACCTTCAAGTTCATTCTTCTGTCTCAAGATTGCTGTGGCTATTTGGGATCTTTTATGGTTTCATATAAATTTTAGGGTTGTTTGTTCTAGTTCTGTGAAAAATGCCATGGGTGTTTCGATAGGAATTGCATTAAATCTATAGATTGCTTTGGGTACTATGGACATTTTAATGATATTAATTTTTCCTATTCATGAGCACAGTATATGCTTCCTTTTTTTGTATCATATTCAATTTCTTTCTTATAATTTTATGAGTACAGATGTTTAACCTCTTTGATTAAATTTATTTCCAAGTATTTTTTTTCATTTTGAAGCAATTATAAATGAGATTTTAAAAAATTTCTACTTCTGACAGTTCATTATTGGTGTATAAAAATGTAACTGATTTCAGAATATTAATTTTGCATCCTGCTACTTTCTTGAAATTATTTATCAGTTCTAACAGTTTTTTATTGGAATCTTTAGGTTTATCTTTTTATAGTAACATGCCATCTACAAATACTGATAGTTACTTCTTCCTTTCCAATTCGGATGCCTTTTATTTCTTTTTCTTGTCCGATGGTTGTGACTAGGACTTCCAATATTTTGTTGAATAAAAGTGATGAAAATGGACATTTTTGTCTTGTTTCTAATCTTAAGGAAAACGTTTTTAGTGTTTCACCACTGAATATGACATTAGCTGTGGGTTTGTTGAAAATTTTTGCATCTATGTTCATCAGGGATATCGGCTTATAATTTTCTTTTCTGTAATGTCTTTGTATGGTTTCAGAACCTGGGTAATTGTGGATTTGCAAAATGAGCTTGGGAGCTTTCCCTCCTCTTGAATTTTTTGGAATAGTTTGCAGAGGATATGTGTTAATTCTTTGACTTTTTGGTCAAATTCACCTGTGAAGTCATTTGGTTCAGGTCTTTTGTTGTTGGGAATTTTTTGATTACTGATTTGTTTTTGTTTGTAGTAATCAGTCTGTTCAGATTTTCTGTGTCTTCTTGATTCAGTTTTGGAAGATTGTATGTTTCTAGGAATTTATTCATTTCTTCCAGTCTGTCCAATTGGTTGGCATATAATTGTTTGTAGTATTTTCTTATAAACTTTTGTTTTTCTGTGGTGTTGGTTGTCACTGCTTTTATGTTTCTGATTTTATTTATTTGGGTCCTCTCTCTTTTTTTCCTTGATGAGTCTGGTTAACAGTTTATCAATTTTGTTTATCTTTTCAAAGCACCAGCTCTTGGTTTCATTGATTTTTTTTGAATTTTTTTTTTACACTCTATTTTATTTGTCCCTGGTCTGATCTTTATTGTTTTTTTTTCCCCCATCTACTTCTTTTTGGCTTTGTTTCCTTTTCTTTTTATAGTTCCTTTAAGTTTAAGGTTAGATTTTTTTTATTTGACATCTTATTTGTTTCTTCAGGTAGGACTGCATTGCTATGAATTTCCTTCTTAGGACTGCTTTTGCTGTGTCCCTTAGATTTTGGGTCACTGTATTTTTATTTTTATTTGTCTTAAGGTATCTTTTGATTTTTTCCCTTGATCTCGTTATTAATCCATTTGTTGTTTAGTAGCATGTTATCTAGTCTCCATGTGTTTATGTGTTTTTTTATTTTTTATTTTTTTGTATTTGATTTCTAGTTTCATATCATTGTGTTTAGAGAAGATGCTTGATATGATTCCAATATTCTTAAATTTACTGAGACCTATTTTGTGGCTTAACTTCTGTTCTATCTTGGAAAATGTTCCATGTGCACTTGAAAAGAATATATATTTTGCTGCTTTGGGGTGAAATGCTCTCAAAATATCAATTAAATCCATCTGATCTAATGTGTCATTTAAGGCTGCTCTTGTTGGTTTTCTATCTTGAAGATCTAGCCAGTGATGTCAATGGGGTATTAAAGTCTCCAACTATAACCGTATTATTGTCAATCTCTCCCTTTATGTCAGTTAATATTTCTTTATGTATTTAGGTACTCCTATGTTGGGTGCATAAATATTTATAAAGGTTATATCCTTTTGTTGGATTGATCCCTTTATTACTAAGTAATATCCCTCTTTGTCTTATTGTAGCCTTTGTTTTAAAGTCTATTTCATCTGATATAAGCATTGCTACCCCAACTTTTTTTTGTTACTGTTTCTATTAGCATGAAATATCTTTTTACATCCCTTTACTTTCAGTCTGTGTGTGTCTTTCAATCTGAAGTGGGTCTCTTGTAGACAGCATATATATGGGTCTTGTTTTCCTATCCATTCAGCTACCCTATGTATTTTGATTGAAGCACTTAATCCATTTATCTTTAAATGACTTTAAAGTGACTTGAAAGTGATTATCAATAGGTACATAGTTATTGCCATTTTATTATTCATGTTTATGTTCCTCCTCTTTTTCTTTTTAAAAAAGTCCCTCTAACATTTCTTGTAATACTGGTTTGGTAGTAATAAACTCCTTTAGCTTTTTATTGTCTGGGAAACTCTTTATCTCTCTTTCAATTTTAAATGATAGCCTTGCTGGGTAGAGTAGTCTTTGTTGTAGGTCCTTGTTTTTCATTACTTTGAATATTTTGTGCCAATCCCTTCTGGCCTGCAAAGTTTTGAGAAATCAGCTGACAGTCTTATGGGAGCTCCCTTGTAAGTAACTAGCCACCTTTCTCTTGCTGCTTTTCGAATTCTTTCTTTGTCTCAATGTTTGGTATTTTAATTATGGTGTGTGTTGGTTTGGGCCTCTTTGGGTTCATCTTGTTTGGGATTCTCTGTGCTTCCTGAACTTGTATGTCTATTTCTTTCACCGTGGTAGGGAATTTTTCCATCATTACTTCTTCAAATAGATTCTCAATAGATTCGTTGTTATGCTCAACGTTGTCCCAGAGTTCTCTTGAACTATCCTTATTTTTTGGATTCTTTTTTCCTTTTGCTGTTTTGATTGGGTGTTTCCTGCTACCTTCTCTTTCAAATGACTGATTTGAGCCTCTACCTCATCTAATTTACTATTGATTTCTTCTAGTATATTCACTTCAGTTATTGTATTCTTCATTTCTTACTAGTTCTTTTTATGTTTTATATGTCATTTTTTATGCTTAATATCTCTTTATGCTTAATATCTCTTTGTCGAAGTTCTCACTATGTTTATTGAGCATCCTTGTAACCAATGTTTTGAACTCTGTATCTGGCTGATTCTGGTTGATTGCGTGCTTCCTTTTGTTTAAGTTTTCTTTTCTTTTTCTTTTTTTTAAACTGGAGTTTTCTCCTGTTCTTTAATTTGGGACATGTTTCTTTGTTTCCTCATTTTGGCTGCCCCTCTGTGTTTGTTTCTATGTATTAGGTAGATCTGTTACATTTCTCAGTCTTGGCAGGATGGCCTTATGTAGAAAGTGTCCTGTGGGGCCCAGTGGTGCAATCCCTGATCCTCTGAGCCGGGTGCTTCAGGAGTGTCCCTTGTGTGGGTTATGTGCACCCTCCTATTGTAGTTGAGCCTTAAGTCCTGTTGGCAAATCAGTGGGTGTGACTGACCCTCAGGCTGACTGGCTATGAAGATTGGCCATGCCCACAGAATACAAGCTGCTGTGTAGGGGGGCTGATCTCATGGAGGGTGATTTGCCCCTGCATGCTCTTTGCCTGTTGAGACCACCGTTTGGCTGTGTCACTTGTGGGGTTAATCGGGTGGTGTTCTGTTTTGGTTTGAAGGGGCCTCTGGGTATATTGGTTCTGGGGCCTCTTGGAAGGGACTCCTGTGTAGGCCAAGGTCAATTCCTGTCTGTGACTGACCTGGGGCTATCTTATAGGAGCTACAAAGCAATCTTCAGTTGGTTGCTGCCTGTGCTGAACCTGGAGGCATGTGGGAGAGGTCACATTCCAAATCTCGCCTGGCTGCCACCAATACCAAATAGGGGCAGCTGAGCAAAAGTCCCAGGGCACCCTGAGGTCTGCCACTGCTTGTCAGCTGCCCGTAAAGCTCAACTGCTGAAAGAGCCTCAGGCCGTATGTAAGTGAGGTGGTATATAGGTTGAGTGAGACGGAATTTCAGGAAGTCACCAGGGTAAGGCTAGTGGTGTTCATCAGGTTAATGCAGATTCAGATTTGGTGCCAGTGTTGAACTTCAGGCCTCTCAGCAAAAGGCTCAAAGCACACAGAAGCCAACCTCTGCCCACCTAGGGCCCGTGAACCTCTGAGATGTCCACAAAAGATTGCAGTGTGGGCCAGGTCTGACTGCCTGCCCCTGAAGGTGCCTCTGGGGATGTAAGAGTTGGGTGAGTAGAGTCCCAGGGAGTCACCAGGGTGAAGCAACCAGATTTCACCAGGTTAATGCAGATTCAGATTTGACGGTGTGAGGGGAGGGCTCTATACAGGGACAATTGGGGCTCTTCCTCCAGCCCCTGACTCGAAGCCAAATAATTCAGTCTCTCCTTACATGTCTCTGCTGCCCTCTGAACTACCATCTGGCCTCTGGAGCCCAGGGTAAGTGCTTGAGGGTGAGAGAATCTGTATGTGGGTCCTTTAATAAGAAGCCTGAGTTTTCAGCAGCTTTTCATCTCACCTGGACTGACGAAATCCCGTTTTCTTTCTTTTTTTTTTCACAGCCAAATGTTGTGTGTGCTCCTCTTCCCAGCACTGGTGCTCCAGGATGGGGAGCCTGGTGTAGGTCTGGGACCCTCTCGCTCTTCTGGAAGGTCCCCTTCCAGATATCCCTCATAATTCTCAACTGCCACACATGGGTGTCAGGCCAGCCCATTTCACATCTCTGCACCTCCTACCAGTCTTGACATGGCTTATTTATATCTTTAGTTATAAGACTTCTGTTCAGCTAGTCTTCAGATGGCTCTCCAGGTTGCTTGCTCTATGCTTTAGCTACAATTTTACTGTGGCCATAGGAAGAGGCAAGCACAGCATTTATCTACTCCACCACCTTGACCGGACTCAAGAAATTTTGCTTCCTAGTTTCTCTTCACCTGAAGAGATGTGCCTCTTGTATCTAATTACCTCTCACTCCTACCCTACCCCACCAAACCTATACATACTTTTTTTAACCACAGAGAGTGAGGTAGGATTGAGACTCTTAACCAAAGGTGATTTCCAACCTCTATAATGTTCTATCTTGCTTTATTTCTCTATCACATAAAAATGCACACAATTTTGGTTTGGTTGTTCTTTGGCAAGATGAGGAGGATGACAAAGATGGTGCCTTGATCTTCTCATCAAGAAAACATTGGGAGGATGGAGAATCCACTCACTCTGCAGCTGTTTTGGCCAGCAAATGCCCTAATCTTGATGGCTATCCTGGGCTCATTTGGCTGAGTCTCCAAGGTGACCCACTGCATCACGGAAACAAAGAGCAGAGATGTCCTTGTGAACCCTGAGAAAGAATTCATCTTCTGAGATGAGCTCCACATGGTCAACCAAGGACCTAAATTTTATGAATAATAAGAGTCTGGTGGCCATTTGTTGACAGGGGCTCATCACATATTTTGTATACTGGGAAGAATCTCAGACTTATCTCTTCACCTCTTTCACTGTGTCTTACTTGTTTACACAGTCCTGGTCAACCACTTCAGGGAAGCCTTGCTTTCAGAACTGAAGAATTGTATCCTCATTTGCATCTATGCTGATCGATCAGAACTACAAAATTTGGTAATTTTATTTACATAAAATTGGGAACTTGGGTGGGTACTTTTCCTCTAAAAGATGGTGTTCCCTTTGTCTCGGTGGAACACAACTTAAGTTGCTACCATAATCTGTGTCTCTTGGGCTGCAGCTCTCTTTGCTTAAATAAATGCTTTTTATTCTTTATTACAGTCTACAATTAATTTTGGTTTACATCTGGATTTTACTGCTTAGAGAGTATGTATTTTTTTCCTGTTGCATCAAAGAGGTCTGTTAAGCTTTCTTAAAAGTACTAACTCTGACCTGAAATTAACAGATGGAAATTTGGACTCTTTAGGTGGAGCTCCTTCCACCTGCATTTAAGTGAAGAGGCGGAGATTCAATGCATCATGTTGGAGTATTACTTCTCATTCCTAGACTTAATTTCTTATTTTTATATTGTTACATAAGAAATCTACTCTAACAGGCATCTGTTTAAGAATTTAGGAAATCTTGCTCTAGGCTCGTTTATTTAAAGGCAAACACATAAAAACACCAAACCCACTAGCCCAGGCTTTTGTTGAGCACCCCCTCCCCCATTCTCCTCTGGAGCAGTGATTGTGGGGCCATCTCATGAATTTCATTTTATTATCTAATGAACAAAAACCAAGACTGATAATACTGAGAAAGCATGAGAGAAGAAAAAAAGATATCATGGTGACAGCTCACTTTAGCAGAGTTTCATTCAAAAGCAAGTAAGTGACCTACTTATTGTTCTGTAACGCACAAGACAGACTCTCATGTGGAAAAATTGCCCTCAGAAGTGTGTGTGAGACCCTAGTATGTGTAAAGAAATTTATGCACGGTTCTCTTCACACTGGTATGCAGGTGTGTGAGTGTGAGTTAACAGACATTCCTTTTTGACCCATTACCCATTGGCCAGTGCACTCCCCTCTCTGTAGTGCTTGAGGAAAAAAGTGGGGGCTAAGTCAGAGGTTGATGTATCTTAGTGCTCTCCAAGAGAAGCTTGGTCCTTTGTACTTTCTTTTTGTAGCTAGTTGTTAAGATGCTGCCAAGCTCTGCCAAATGAGATGGCACAGCTACCTCTAAGCTCAGAGCTCTTCCCTGTTTTAGGCTCTTATACTACATGTACCAGTGTAGACTTTCTGGCAGTCTGGCAGTCAATACACATTTATTAACCAAGCAGTGAGACAGACAATAATGTAGGGGAGGAAAATTTTTACTCTACTCTCCTACGTTCTATAATTAGGGCCTGTGAATTAAATTGACAAACAATAAATTTACAGGAGATACTGATATTAATATTTTTTATATTCAGAAGGTTTCACAGAAAAAGAAGTGAAAACTCAAATAAATGATTAGGCTTGGGTGCTTACATACCACATTAACAAAGGGTCATAAGTTGTAGAGAAGTGACAAAATAAAGGAAAGAGGGTTTGGGCTTTTAGGGGAGATAAGTTGTGGGAAGGTAACTAAGAAATATATAAAATAAATTAATAAGGGTTATTTAATAAGGTTTGTTTATGCAGCATCAACTGAGTGCCTTCTCTGTCTCCAGAGATAAGTGTTGTTCTCCTCTTCTCGGTATGGAAATTTGTGGCCTGCTTTTAGACAGAGAACTCTTCCTGTGTTTGCTTCTTCTTAATTGCCTTCAGCTCAAAATAGTCCTTATGTCAAAGTGACATAATTGGAGGTGTCATATTCTGATCCCCTTCAGCAATAAGGCATCAAAATATTGTTCAGGGATTTAAAATACTTGTACCACTGGAACAAGGAAGTGAACTTTTAGCATGGCCTAGAGATCCAGAGGCCATGGAAGATGAGGCCAACTTCCCCAATCTGAGGAGAGGACTCAGAGGCCCGAGGAAGCCGAAAGCAAGGATGGGAGCCAGGATGAGGAGGAATTCCAGGAAGGGCCTCTGAAAGAGGGTCCTTGATCAAGGGATACCCATGGGCCATAGCTGCCCCTACTACACCAAAGCTACATTTTGGAGACAAGGTGAAGAAAGAGTCAAAGTTTAGGATCTTATGTCCTGAAAAGAGGCTAAAGGAGAGAAGAAGATGGAGAAAAGAGTAATGTGATATGAACTTGACCCTGTGTTTCAAGTTTCTGGAATTTCTTGTTGGTTCCTGTGTCCTATTGCTCTGTATTCCCTGTAAAGGAAAGATGAAATCTATTGCCTTGCAGGTACAGATATAATCACCAATGAAAGAAATTAGGATATGCCACTTGAAAATATGCCACTTTGGCATAAAGATTATTTTGAGCTGAAGGCAATTGAAAAGCAGCTGGAAGTACTGGAAATACTCTTCCTTTCTGCCTAAAAGCAGGGCATAAATTTCTCTTTGTACAAATGACATAAATTTTAGTTTAAAAAGGTGTCCCCCTCTCCTGTAACAGGAAGAGGACAAGACTCTTATCAGGGGAGAACAACTTGAGCCTGCAGAACAAACCTTACCAAACAATCCTTATCTACCATACATTTCGTGGTCACCTTCCCACAATCTACTGCCCCCAGGAGACCAAATCCCTTTTCTTTTGTCTACTCACTTCTGTATAATTTATTGCCCTTCCTTAAAAGATTTTACCACCTTTGGGTTTCTTTTCTGTGAAGTCCCTGTGCACATAAAAATATTAACATCAATAAGGAAACTTATATGTTTTCTCCTGTTAATGTGGCTTTTGTCAGTTTAATTCACAGGCCCTAGCAACTGAATCTAAGAGGGTAGAGGAAGTTTTTCTTTTGTTACACCACCATCGGTATTGCTTTGCTTGACTTTGTCCGCTCAGGAAAGGAGTTATTGGATCTCTTCCCCTTTTCTATTAAATACATAGTTTAACATTGTGCTGAATGAGCAGCAATTAGAAATTTCCATAAAGGCCCCTATAACATGTTGCTTATTCTAGGATACAGCAAGTAAGACCCTCATAACCATGTGTTCAAGGTGTGCTACCCTGAGGGTTCACTGCTTTGTACCTTTCCAGTGCTGTTTTACTGACTACCAGCAGTCCAGGAAAATTCCCTTAATTCAGACAGTCCAATTATTCTGGAAAATTCATTTTTCCTTTCCCTGACATGGGCCTGCTTAGACAGAGTGACTATAGAACACAGACTACAAAGTTATGGTCAGTTAAAGAAAATGACTTCTCCATCCCTTGTTTGCAAGGCTCATAACAGAGATCCAGGGACTCCTGAGCTGTTGGAGGGAGGCACGAGGCTAGTCTCCCAGTGAAACCAAGTGGAGAAAAGCAGAGAGGAATCATGAGGTGCACCATAATTATTGTTTGAATTTTATGTTTGCAACTTATCTATGAATCAAAAAAGGGAAATTCACACTTGTTCTGTGTAACATGTGAGATACCACAGCATTGCTATCAACAGCTTTTTTCTTATGATCAGAGACTTTTTAGTAAAGTACATATTTTGAGTTTTTCAATATCTGACGCTTAAGTTGTAAAGAAGAGTTTTTCACAGGCTAAAGAGAGATGAAGAAAGCAGCAAAACCTTATATCTGGAGTGTTTCCAAGGAGTATAGGTTTATTAGAGTGTCTTGTTGTTCTATAACTAACTTCATTTTCTATGGTTTTTCTTAAGGAAACATTTTCAAAAATATCCAATTATGATCACAAATTACCTCCTGTGAATTGTCTGTGATGTCTATATTGACCTCTCCTGGATGTTTGAAAGCTCGGACATCATCTCCTCTGGCATAAACAATTTCCTGTGAAACCTTTTCATATTGACTTTTAGTACCAGATTCCAAACTTGATATATATTTAGTGTATTTTTTCCACAAAATGTCTTTGATGCTGTTTTGCTATTTTTCTTGAAGTATACACTCTATTTTTCTAACTGTGAGCCCAAGATCTCACACAATGAGGGTGAACCAAAGAGTAGCAGAGAAAAGAGAACATTGGTTTTCCTCCATAAAGACTTTCCATCAAATTCTACCTCTTTGTTCTGTGTATACTATTTTGTGCTGAGGAAATAGTAGCACTCACAATTTTGTGTTCTGAATTTAATTCACAGCTACTTAAATTGGTACCTTTTAAAAAAATCTCAAAAAAGGAAAATGGCAAGCTCCAAAAGCCTGCTTTTCTCCTCCTTCGCCCCAAGGCATACCCAATGCTCAGTGCACATTCATCATTACAAAAATACTGCCTTGTATATATTTTTGAGAAACAGAGATGGGTTTATAATGTTTCATAGGCCTAGTTCAAAGCTCTATGTTATTTTTCTTTTTGGTAGTCAACTTGTTATATTTGTGACAAAAACAGTCACTATGTGCATGTAAATAAATTCAGAACCAAAAACCAACAAAAATTAAGATTCTAATAACTCGAGAATCTGTTATTGGAGAAGCCACCAGATTCTGACCGTCTGATAATCTCATTTCTACACCTCCCAGTCTCCAGTGATCATAAAGGTGATTGAAGCCCTGAGCCCCTGATTTTATCACATAGTCATTTTTCTTTGTGGGTGCCTTGGATCTGGAGATAGAGAATCATGCGATCAGATAAAGCCATGTGAAGGGCTGAAAGTTTGCTGGAATGACGCTCAGGGCATAGTTTATGCTGTTGGAGTACTTCCTGTTTGCCCTTTGAAACCTCTGAACTCAGTTCTTCAAAGTGAGAGCTAGCTTATTCTGTCTTTCCGCTGAACAAATGTATTTGCTGCTTATCATCTTTTTTTTTTTTTTGCTGCTCCCACCCTAATTGACTTAGTTAATATCGATTTATCAAAGCAAAAGCATTGCCCTGACTGAGTCATGAGTTACACTTTTACCTGACATTATCTGGGTCTTTAGAAAAGAAAACATAAAAATAATGGAGGTTTTGTGCAGAAGTCTACACACATGCACATATATGTGTCTTTCTGTTTGCTTCATTCATCATACTTTCTATACTCCCACTGTTTTTCTCCCCGCTCTCCACTCTCACTCGTAGTAGGTTATGAAAGAGATATATTTTCTCATGGGCCAATGGGTAATTTTTCAAGTTGAACCCTATTAGCATCAGTTACAAATGATTGCTTTTCAGAAGTTCTTTGCAAAACTTTGTTTTTAGGTCAGAAAATTTATTTCTCCTCAGAGTTGGTGAGGCAAGAGAAAACTAACTCAGAGTGTGTGTTTGTGATAATTTGCTGTACAATCAAATACAGATATAGGTCAATAAAAGCTCTTCTTTGATCTGTGGCTACAAAGAATTCATTGTAAATGCATTACTGGATAAGAGGGTTATGACTGCTTAACTGCCCCTTGCAAACAGTGCTCTGTGTCACGCTTTAGCATGTCCAGGAAGACATCTGTCTTCAGCCTGCTTGGGCTTTTTTTTTTATTGTGCTAAAAAACACATAACATAAAATTTACCATCTTAGCTATTTTTAAGTGTACAATTCAGTAGTATTAAGTATGGTCTCCCTGGGTTTTACTTTGCTGATGTATTTTTTAATAGGTAGCCACACTATCATTTCATTTGGGGGTATCCCCATAAAAGAATAGTGTTCAGGCAGAGAAATAGCTTTAAAAGAACAAAAACTTAGCAATAAGTAAACAAATCAAAAAATGCCAATATTCCTATAGATGACTATTTTGAGTTCATACCTGTTATTACTATATGTCTAGTACTGGCCAATGCATTGTAAAGAATACAACGAGACATGATAATGACCCCAAGGTGTTTACACTACTGTTATGGGATGAAGGTATCAGAGTAAATCCCATTCACTAAAATGGGAATGAAGACTTCTACCTATCTTGCTCAGTGTTTGTACATGGAGGCACATTTCCTTTTACCCATAAATGTATAGTCTGTGTAATTAAGTAACAAAGCAGAACAGCCAGTTGAAAATGTCATTGTATGAAGGGCTTATTTAGGAGTCCCAAAGAATTCATGTTGGCAGGGGATTTGGAACCACCCTCTGCTTATTGCTGGTGTGGGACCAGTGTTCTCTCAGTGGGAGAACAGAAAAAGGGTCTTGGTTGTGGAGAGAAAATGATACAGCCTTGACTATGTATTTCAGGTTTCCATGGTCAGCATCTCTTTTTACCTGCTTTGTGAGACTGGAGGGTAAACTAGAACCCAAAAGATACAACACATCCATTCCCCCGACCCCTACAATTGCTTGATTGTCAACACAAATATAAGAAAAACATTCTTCTTTCTTCCTTCTTTTCTTATTCCTTCCTTCTTCCCTTCCTTCCTTCTTCCTTCCCTCCCTTCCTCCCATCTTTCTTCCCTTCTTTCCTTCCTTTTTTGAGGATGAGTTTGCACATGGGATGAACTTTTGGAAAGATGTGTGTAATCCATGGATAAAGACTCCACCTCTTAGATCCCATTTAAATGCCATCCCTGCAGAGTTTACACTGCTTGCTGCTGTAGTCAGTCTTCAACTACAGGCCAATCACTTAAACCAATTTGATCAGCTAACAACTGATAATGCATATGAAAGCATTTATATCTCTAAAGTGCTAAACAAATATGAATTATATGCTTTCAGTTTTTATATTCTTAAAATGAACCTTTCAAAAGTACCTGTTGTCTTCCTGTTTCCTGTAAAGGTAGCATCGCCTACCCCAGAGTCCTGGATGGAAAAATGGAGGAAAGGAACTGATTTTTTTTCTGGTTTGCACTGGAAATCAAACTGGGCCCACCTGTCCTCCAGTCTGAGTCATTTACTCTCATTGGTTTTTATTTTTTATTGTTTACGTTGGCCTATGCTGCAATCAGCATACATGTGTGTGCCATGTCCCTACCAGCAAACCCAATTGACAAGCGTATTTGACCACATATTTGCTATAGTGATAACCTTGAATATGTGAAAGAGCACATCATTCAGAATCTTCCATACTTTATTATTGTTAACAAATTATTTATGAGTCACCTCATAAATGACCCCAACAACACCCATGATTGTGAATAAATGTTCTCAATCTCAATCTGGCTCTCTGGCAACAGAATTGTTCTGTTTTCTCTTGCACTGATTTCAATTCTGGGAAACCTCCAGATCCTTTCGCTTCAATGCTTTCTATTCAGTTCTACAGACATCGAGGACTTACTATGCTCAGGTACTCAGATGGGCTTAGGGAACATAGACATAAAGCGGACTTGGTTTCTACCTTCCTGATGCTCACAGTTTAGTGGAAAGTTGCTTCCCTAATGCTCTCCTCTCTCCTCCTTCCTTTGGTGCCTTCCGGTCCCAGGTTTTCTCTCTTCTCCCCACAACTGAGACCCAAGCAAGGCTGTAGGAGACCTTTCAGGGGTGTTTGAGACTCCTCTTTGCTCTCTTAAACCTCTGCATTTATATTTACAAAGGCACATTGTATTGCATCTTAGCTTATGTGCCAGTTGCCATGTACTTAATCCTATTTATTCCTCACAATCCTATGAAGTAGGTGCTGATGAGGAAACTAAAGGTAAAAAAGTGAAGTAGGTGCTGATGAGGAAACTAAAGGTAAAAAAGCTAAGTAGCTTGTCCAAGATCACATCAGTAGTAGCAGAAGAACCTTGGCCTGAGCTAAGCAGTCTGATTCCAGAATCTTTGTACTATTCTAAAGGTAAGTAAAACTTGGTACCCACAATCCATAACCATCAATTGTGCAGCGTATAAGCAAATATTTTGACCATGATTATTTGGAGACCCTATACATTTTTCCATTTCTATATATCCCTGATTAAGAATATTTCATTACATCCATGTTTACCAGCCCCTCTTTCCTCCCATTCCACCATGAGGTTACCAGGATTCTAGCCTAATTGGCAAGCACATTTCCCATGAGGTCCATCAACCTGTGGATAACATAGGATCCCATGCCAGATCCCACACAGTAGATTCCAGCATGGGGCAGAGCTCTAGAATCTGAGCAAATGCTTTTGTGGAGAAACAGTCTGTACTATCTATATGAAGAGATTTTGCTTTGCTTTGTTTTGTTTCTGTTATGAGAAGTGGCTGGAGGAATGCCTGATATACCAAGCAAGGTAGAAACAATGCAAAGTATGTTTCACAAATGGAGACACTAATATTAGCTTTGTGGTTATCTGTAGCATCTATCACTTCGTGACTCTTCATGAAGCTTTGAATCCTGTAAATACAAATGAATTTTTCAATCCATTTTGTATTTAAGATCACCCGGATCTGGAAAAAATTGGTTACCATGGTAGCCATCCTACATAACAAAGTTTTCTAATGTATTTTTTTTATTTGCATGGGTTTTAATGAATAACTGTTGAGGGGGGCTTCTAAAGACCCTGAATGTGATGAGATCCACATTCTTAAAAAATGAGCACATATCTCTCCCACCTATGAAAGGCTAAGATCAAAGATTGGGCTGGCCATGCAGGGAACCTGGAAAGTCCCTGGACCTCTACACATTTCTGGTTTAAAAAAACCCAGAATACAAACCTGCTATGTGTTCAATGAAACTCATGCAGACTCAGAAAGACAGGCCCAGTGTTGGAAGAAGCAGTCTTCCTATTTAAAAGCCCATTGATGAAGCAGAATGCCTTGCCCAAGGTCAATGAAGTTATATTGTTTTATCCTATGCTGCACAGAGCAAAACAGATTAAGAAATGGGGTTAGGCACTGCTCCTACACATTCCCCCAGGATCCTCTCTATTGTGATTGTTTATTGACCTGTTTCCCAAGCTGGATTGTTAATTTCACAAAAAGCCAGGGCTGTGCCTGTCTTATTCATCCTATCGCAAGGATTCAATAAATAGTTGCTGACAAGATGAAGTGATTGAATGAATGAAGCTTTAAGAATGCTAATTTGATGAGAAATTGATAATAGACCACAATCTCTATGAAATTCAGTGATCCGATTAGAGCTAGAATGGAGAGAAAGGAAAGCTATTGAAAGAAGTTGAGGCTTGGGGAACATTTTATTTTACTCAAAGATAGAAGAATTATGGTGATCGTTGGGAAAGCAGCATCTTGAGTGATCAGAGGCAAATCCGTAAGAAAGGTGGATTGAGATTTAGATGCCCTCAAAAGGAAAGGACTAGATGAGGATGATTTGTAACTTGGGGAGCAGAGATACACAGTGGGAAGGAGTGTGGAGATATAATTCAGACTGAAATGAATCCTAGAGAACCAGAAAACAATCTCTCTCAGGGAGCTAAGAGAGTCGGCCTGCAATTGGGGCAGGGAGAGCAAGAAAGGAGTTGGGCTAGGACAAAGCAAATAGTGGAGGCACTGAGTAGCATCCAGTTGGGTCCACGAGCAATCAGGTGTTACCTATGCTAAGGTAACCCTGAGATAACGTCACAGCCAAGAGATTTTGCACCAAAGAGCTGACTTCTCAGTGGTAAGGATACTGGAGGGGCTGCCTGAATCCTGAGTGTAGACCTAAGGTAGGCAAACTAGGGTCCTCAGGTCAAATCCAGTCTGTCACCTGTTTCTGTAAATACAGTTTTTTTGGATCACAACCATTCTAATTGGTTTATATATATCTATGGCTACTTTCTTGTTATAATGGCAGAGTAGTTGTGACAGAGACATCTGGGTCACAAAGCCTAAGTTATTTACTATTTGGTCCTTCACAGAAGTTTGCAGACCTTGGTGTAGACAATCAATCTTGAGGGCCTCTTTGTGTCCACCATTGTGACCAGCAGGAAGTGGACTGAGCACAATGTGAAGACTAGAAGTGGCCTTCCTGTCCCTGGCTCCAGTCTTATTTCATTGCAGACAAGTTACTTAACTTCCCTGAAGCGTGCATTGCCAGTCATGGTGCAGATCATAATTACTTTCTACTTTGCAGAGTCCTGTGAAAAGCAAAAGGGAGAAACTATAGGAAAATGACTCAGAAAGCACTCCAATAAGTTGTCCGTCAGTACAACCAGCCCAGACATTAAGGAGTTGTTTGCCACATGGGGCAGGCATGAAATTTTTGTATCATACATCTTCTCTTAAATCTGTGGCAAAATTTCTATCCCAAGATTTTTTCCAAATGTCTTTTATTGTGGTAAAATACATGTCACATAAAATTTATCATCTTAGACATTTATAAGTGTATAATTCAGTGGTAGTAAATGCTTTCATAATGTTGTACAACCCTCACCACCATCAATTTCCAGAATTCTCATCTTGTAAAACTGAAAGTCCGTACTTATTAAATAATAACTCCCCATTATCTCCTCCCCCAGGCCCTCAAAACCACCATTTTATTTTCTGTCTCTATGATTTTGACTACTCTTAGTACCTCATATATGTGGAATTATGCAGTATTTGTCTTTTTGTGGCTGGTTTATTTCGCTTAGGTTCTCCAGGTTCATCCATGTTGTAGCATGTGCCAGAATTTCACTCCTTTTTAGGGCCAAATAATATTCTATTGTATGCATATACACCATTTTGTTTATTTATTTATGAATTGATGGACATTTGGATTAGCTATTATGGATAATGCTGCTATGAGCATGGGTGTACAAAGATCTCTTTGAGACCCTGCTTTCAATTCTTTTGGGTATATATTGATTTTCTTGATCAATTTCATTATTAAAAATTGAGAGCTTTTTCTAATATTTGAGAAGTTTTTAGCCATTATTTCTCTAAGTATTTTGTCTGCTCCTTTCTCTTTTTTTTTCTAGCACTTCCGTCATGCATACGTTGGTGTATTTAATGGTGTCTCAACTGTCTCTGAGACTGTTCATTTTCATTTTGTCTTCTTTCTCTTCAGATTCCATAATCTCTTTTGATTTACCTTTAATCTTCCTGATTCTTTCTTCTGCAAGCTTAAATCCACTGTTGAGCCCCTCTGGTAACTTTTTCATTTTAGTTATTGAAATTTCAATGCTATATTTTCTCTTTGGTTCTTTTAAAAATG
This sequence comes from Pteropus vampyrus, assembly GCF_000151845.1. NCBI lineage: Eukaryota > Metazoa > Chordata > Mammalia > Chiroptera > Pteropodidae > Pteropus > Pteropus vampyrus. The sequence goes on along the minus strand of NW_011889168.1, from coordinate 2,904,853 downwards.
TTTATCTCTTTATTGATATTCTTTATTTCATGAACCATGTCATCACATCTTTCTTTATATCTTTAAACATGCTTTCCTTTGGTTTTTGAACATATTTATAATAGCTGTTTCAAATCTTTTTCTACTAAGTACAATATTTTGGCACCTTCAATGACAGTTTCTATTGCCTGTTTTACTTTGTGCATGGGTCACAGTTTCGTGTTTCTTTGACTATCTTACCATTTTTTGAAAAATTGAACATTTTATAGAATGTGTTGTACTAACACTCAATTCTGATTACCCCAGTCCACTTCTCTCCTGTCCCCACTTTACTAGGCTTCTTGTTGTTGCTGTTGGTTTTATGTTTTTAGTTTGCTTATTTGTTTAGGGACTTGCCTGGCTAATTCTATGAAATCTATTTCTCTCGCAGTGTGCAGTTGTGATATGACTGCTGTTTTTTCCCCTTATTCTTATTTTCAACCTGGCATCGTAGGGGTCATAACTAGTCAGAAGAGCTTATTCATCAGCGACTGGTCAGAGGTTGTGCTTTTGCCCCCTGAGCCAGTAACCATTCCACCCTTTGTTATTGGATCTGTGTGTGGCTTGGGGACTGCTTTCAAAGTGTAGAGACCTTGCAAGTATGTTCCATACTCAGCCAAGGACTGGAAGCTCACAAGTACCCTCTCTGGATGCCCTAAGAAGGTGCCTATGTAGTCTTGCCTATGCATGCAGCTTTCTGGAGCACTAAGGGTGAGTATGACCTTAGCAGGACCCTATTTGACTGTCTCTTTTCCTGGATCTCCCTTTTAAATTTATAGCTGGTCTGCCATCTTGTTTGCCTATACTAGTCTCATGGAACTGTTAACCTTCTCTAATTGCTAGCCAGTATGATATCTATTTTCAATAATACTTCCAGACATAGATTTCTCCACACTCTGTTCCAAATAAAGTCATCTCTCCTAGGCAGGGCCTCAGATTTGCCTCTCTTTACAGTTTCCCATGCCCTCTCTCTCCTCCCACCCTGGGGAGAGTTTGAGCTATAAGGACATATAGGACCTACTGTTCTTCATGTCTTACTTATTCTTCCCAGAGTCAATCCTCTGTGCTACAGATCTGGAGTTGTAGCGGGAATGTAGAGTGGGGAGCTACCAGCCTTCATGTGCCACCCCATCTAGAATGGAACCTCTACACTATAGAACCAGAGATGAAGGAGGATGGGAGCTGCTGGTTTCCATGGGCTGCCCCACCCACCCAGAATAGATCTTCCACAATACAGAGCTGATAGGGATGTCACAGGTTCCCATTGTCCTTACAGAGATTCAGTAGATTTTCTTGAATAAATGCTTCTCTATTTATTGTTGTTTTTGCCAGTTTTCTCCCATTTTGGCACTGTTTTTATAGGGAAAGGATTGGTTGAACTTTTTATGCAGCCACTCTTGAAGTCCCAACTCCTACCCTATGATGTTTTGACAAGGATAGCTGAATACTTCCCTTTCTGTGAAAGCATCATATTCATGGAATTTGGGAGAAAATCATCTAAGTTCATATGGAAACTCATTCTCTCTGGTTGTATTCCTTGGTGAGGCATACTGTTTGAAACCTTTACTAAGGTGGATGAATGATTTTTGTCACACCCTATGGGGCCACAAGTGATTTTCTGCCTCTTTGTCACAAGGGTTTGACAGAATGGATAGAGTTTGTGCATCTTTAGTTTATGGAAGGTTGACAACGTGATAACAAAAGATTGTTCACATCCTTCTATGGAGCCTGGCTATACTCTCTTGACCTTTGTATACACATCTCACCAGGTCCAGTGAGCATACACCCAGGTCATCTGTGGCCCAATTTCCTGCATCTTTTTTTCTTCCCACTTGCTTAGATTAATAACTCCAGATACCTTTGGTTCAGCAAGCATCACACAATAGATATTGCTATGAATCGTTTATGCCTCTGCCTCTCTCTTGTTGGACTTGCTGAGCCTCTTATCTTATCTGGGAGAGTACTTGATGTATTATTGAAGTGGTATATTTGTAATAGTAATAACTAAATATTATTAAAAATGATATCTATAATTAAGTGCTACCTATGACCCAGGAACTGTTCTAAAACCATGTTTATTAACTCACTGAAGACTCACAGCAACACTATGAGAGATATATTATTTTTATCTTCTTTATGAACATGAGGAAACTGAGACACAGAGCATGTAAGTAATCTTTCAATAAACCTTTGCTAAACTATGCCTGCTAAGAGAATAGTTGAGGAAAAAAAGTCAGTTGTAGAAAAGGCAGCCAAGCCACCTCAAATCTCTGATATAGTAAAGCCCGGGGATACAAGGGAGACAATGGAGTTTGCTGATCTTGCTCTGATGTTGGGGAAACAATGATTTTGTGGCTCTAAGGCTTTGAAGTATCACCATCTCTCACCTGTGACAGTCTGTGGCTTAGTTACTTTATCCAGAGGCTTTGGGGTGCTAATGGAGGTAGGGGTTCGAAGTTCTCCCCTGCTGCTCCCTCCAGAATTGCCAGGGCAACCTCCTGAGGATGGGCTGCTCTGGTCACAAACCAGCTCCTTCTAAGGGGCACATGTGCTCTCAGGCCTGCACATGTCATTTAAACGTTCTTCTTGGTGGTGGAGCAGCCATGTATTTTTGAGACGGCAGTTTTTTATCTCTTTTTTTTTTAAAGTTAAAGCTAAAAAACTGTGACTATCTTGGAGTCCTCTCTCTTATAATTTCTAATTTTTTGAAAAAAGCATGGGTAAGAAGAGTTGAGCCTCAGTCAGACAAGCCTAAACGAGACACATGGAGAGATGTAGGGGGAGATACACCAGTGTGATCATTGTGCATCCTGGGTCAGAGCCCTGATATGCTCACATTTTATAATTCACTTTATACATGATTATACATTGCCTTTGCCATGGAAACCCCACAGTTTTCCCTATTCTCAAGTAATAATGTGGAAGAGCAGGCATAAAAGCACTGCTCTTTCCTTGTGGCTGTGACCATTTCATTGACTATTGTCCAGGCTCAGAGGGCACATAGCATCAGGGCCTTCATTCCGCCTTTTTCCCTGGAGACCAGAGACCAAAATTCATGTGGCAGCTCAAGGATTTTCTTAGCAGTTAGTTGCTGCTGCTTACTCCATCACAGAAAGAAAAACTGGAAGGGATTTTACCCTTTGGGGTTACAGTTAGTTTTTGGACAAGGGCAATTGCAGTGAAATGGCTGAGTCAGGAAACTATTTCCTTTCTTTAAGATAAAAACACTATGGGGTAGTGTAATGTACGACCTAGAGCTTTCCTTCCCACCTCAGACTCCCTCTCCTCCTGCAAGCCCTCTTACTGAAATAACTGCCCCATATTTCCAACTCCCTCCTCTCAACCTCCCCCTTTTTTTTTGTATAACTGAAGTCCCTTGTTCCATTTTATTAGGTTGAACCATATGAAATGGCTGATATTTGATCACTTTTTACATACAAAATGGTTCAAGTTGATCTAGTTAGAGGTTTTCTGTTGAGCAGGAGCGAGAGAAGCATCACAGTGAATGAGAACCAAAGACAGTGTTACTTCTTGGAGGATAGGCAGTGGGGCCAGAGTAAAGGGGCAGACAGTGGTTCCCAGGACTGTTCCCAGGTGTGGGCACTGCAGCTGGTGCACCAATGCCTCAACTTCAGCTTCAATTTGAGGAGCAGATGCTGGTTAGAGTGGGGAGGACAAATGCCAGGCTCCAAGGAATATCAGCTTCACCAATAAGTCATGAAACCCTACAACGTCAAAAAAGGTTGTTATGGTTAAAAAATACAAAACAATTGTGTCTTCATCAGAGTTACAAAACATTGCCCATATGCACACGCAAAGGAGCACTTTCAACCTGCATTGTTTCCCTTGCTTGGGCAAATGCTGAGCTTTGATGTTTTTTCCCTCTCGTGTTCTTTATGGTAGTTGCTTTCCTAGACTAGAAAGATTTGCATTACCTCATATCTTTCTCTCAGGCTGAGCATGGCTATTACATTACTTGACTCAAAGTAACAACAAAACAAAACAAAGCAAAACAAAACAAAACAAAACCCCAAATAGCTCTGACAGAACATGTAGGAACTAGCTGATTGGAGAATGAATGTAACATTTTAATCTGCTAAGGAATGGGTTCTAAATTAATTCATGCCAATGAATAACTAGGAAAGTAAAAATCACAACTCGAAATGGTGGACCTTTGCTTTTCTTCCTTAGTGCCAAATTAAAGTGTGATTCATGCTCATGTTGGTTGCAGCATAGGATACAGGCTTTTATTAGTATTTATTTATCTAGATGTCACTGATTGAAAGACTGCTTTTGATTTTGTAACTTCTCTAGCAACCGATACACTAAAAAGGGTAGACCCTCTTCTCCTTGTCCTCATGAAATTTGCACCAAATAGCAAGAGAAATCACAGAAGGCATTCAATTCTTTGGCAGTGTTCTGAAGGGGACCAAAAGTTTTGCCTTTTGGGATATTAATTTTTTGATTGATTTTTAAGTTGATTATTAAGAAAAGACTCAGAAAGAACATTTGACCCTCCCCATTTCCTGCCTAAGAGATTAAGAGGTAAAAACTCCCTTCAGGAAGGGAACCTTAGCATAATCACTTTAGCATTAGACAGGAAAACTGCAAGCAGGAGCCTGTTTACGAGGTTATCCCCAAACTCTCCTCATTGTTTCTGGGTTGTTTAGCAAAAAATTTACCTGCCATGTGTTTTGCTCTTCCTTGACCACCTGTGAATTGCCTACTTCCTTTGAAATCTCAACCCCTACCACTCTTTCTCCTTTCTCTAAAATGACATATGTACCCAATTTTTCCTGTCTTTGGAATTTTCATGTTTATATGAATTCTCCATGCACATGTATTAAAATTCTGGTTTTCTCCAGTTAATCTGTCTTTGTTAATTTCACTATAAGTCCAACTGGAAGAACTTAAAAGATAGGAGGAAAACTATTATTTTTTAGAGCTCCCTCAGTTTCTATTAACCCCTATGCCCAAGGCCTCTCTGCAATATCACAGAAGACTGACCTTCTTCTGTTTCTGGCTCTTTTTATGCAAACCACAAATCATCCAGTACCACATTAGTCATCCAATCCTGATTCCGGTTCTGCTTTTGAAAACCACACATTACTTGAATCCAGTCTCCCAGAGCACTCCCGAAAAGAATGGGTAACCTAATGCTCTCTACTCATCTCCTGTAAGTATTCTTATCACCTGATGAGTAGTAGTAGTGTTTTTTTGTAGTAGTTTATTGCATGGCTAATCTCTCAATTGATTAATTAGCCAGTTTCATATTCCAGAAAACAGATGTAATAATGCTACTTTATAAAGTTTTTGCTATGAGAATTAAGATTAGATTAATTAAAGAGCCTGAAACAGGGGTTGACACATAACAGATGCTCAAGAAATGTTTATTATCATCAACTAAAAAAAAGGCAACCCATCAATTTAAAGCATTTACTTTGTGATAACATTCAAAAACTGAAATTCCGCGAAATTTGATTTCACTTTGTTGCTTGTTCACTAACCAACTCAGGACTTGGACACCGCATGTCAGCCCTCCTGAGCCCCAAGCTCAAGCCTCGCAGCCTCATATTCCCCCACTGGGGGCCTCCACATGTCTTTCATCAGCTCTCCTGCAGAGCTATTCTCAGTGACTGAGACCAGCAGCTGCAGCATTACCTAGGAAGTCGTTAGAAATGCAAATTCTTGGGTCACATCCAGACCTCTTGAGTCAGACATCCTGGGGTTGGGGCCCAGTGGGTTTTGACAAGCTCTGCAGATGACTCTGATGAACTAAGTGCGAGAACCACAGATTTCAAATGTGGGCCATGGAGGGAGGGAAGGGTAGGGGGCCAGTTTTGGCTTCTTTCCTCTGGGGATCCTTTTTCCTTCCTTATATTGAAAGAAAAAAAAAGAGAGAAGAAAATCCTCTTGCTATTGCTAGCAGAAACTGTCAGGAAATACCTTTCATCCAGCCTCTCTGTTCCCAAATGTTTTCTCTCTCCTCCAGGGACCTTGAATTACAGATCCAGTGGGTCCCTTTTGCTGATGTGTTCTGGGCACGAGCAGTTGGCTTCTGGATGTTGAACTTTAGGCAAGAATAACTTCTCATCTTCCTCCTCTTGTTATTATCAGAGTCAGGCATATTTCCCCTCGAAGGCTTAACTTCCCTGCTGTGTCATTATGCCTGGACTCGTACTTTTCCTCATTGGTCTTTAGAGTCCTAGCCCAAAGAAGGTAGAGATAATGGGGGTGAACTGGAAAAGGAGGAGAAGGCTGAGTAGCAAAATGTAACTACCCTGGGTTTGGGTGTTAAACAGTGAATAATAATTTTCAGTCCACCTTGTCCTGGATTTTCTTTCAGGTTATTTCATCTGAAGTACATTTGAAGTCCTCCTACTACTCCCTACCCAACTTCCAGATGACACTCTTTCATAGTCTCTTTAGCAATCCCTTTATTGCTGAGAAGATGAAATCAGAAAATATAAACACACCTGAAAACATTAGGTATCCCTATGAGGGGAATAAAAAAGGCTGCGTATGATTTTTTCCCCAGAATAAAGTTTTTATTCCAATCAAAACAAACAAATAACCCCTCCACACACAAAACAAATAATGAACAAAAAATGAAAAAAGTTTGCTTTTCTCCAGCACACTTCAGTGTCACTCACAACTCAATAGTCATAGCAACTACTTTCCTAGTAAGTGATTCCATTTAAATATCTCAGTGAATGGTGATAAGGAATAAAAACTGGATGTGTAAAACATCATAAGGAATATGTATTTTTTTAGTATTTATTTTTAAAAGCTCTTTATTATGGAGAATTACAAACAAAAAAGCAGATAGAATAATTTACTGAAAACTCATCACCCAGCTTCAACAACTATTTGTTCATGGCCAATCTTGTTCCACTTATGTCCTCATTCACTTCTCTCTTCCTCTATTTTTTTAAGCAAATCTCAAATATCATATTATTTCATCCACCACTACTTCAGTGTGTACCTCTAAAAGGT
>NW_011889168.1:2889245-2897779 GCF_000151845.1 Pteropus vampyrus | reverse complement strand
TACCATTATACCACAATATCATTATCAAACCTTAAAAAGGTAAAATTCCTTAATGTCATCAAGTATCCATTAAGTGTTCAAATTTACAATTTTCTCATGATACCATAATTATTTGTTTGTTTAAATCAGAGGTCTGCAAATTGCAATTGGTTATTTAACTTTTAGGTCTCTTTAAATCTATGAATTTCTCTCGCAATTGATTTCTCATTTAACATGTTCTCTTGTTCTCTGTATTTCCTGTAAAGTATTTTTGAACTGTACTTGATTATATTCAGTGTTGATTTTTATGTGGTATTGTACATAGTATATTTCACAAATATTAAGGATTATAGGCTTATTAGCTATTTTGAATTACCTGAATCATCATTTATCTTCTTCATCACAGTAGATTCTTGAGAATCTGTAGTATCTCCCAATATATTTTAAATCAATTTAAATTCTTCAGAAATTTGTGATTTTTTTTTTTTTTGCTGTGAAGAATTCTATGTGGGGTGGGAGAGCCGTCAAGCTCTCAACCAGACCAAAGCCTCCTTTAGTAAAGAATTAAGGTCTTTGCTGACTAATTTTTAAAAATTTGCAAATGGCTCTGGAAAACTTTTCTAGAGGTAAAATTTTACATAAGTCAAACAAACTAAAATTCATGTAATTTTCATCAGGGTTCGAGTTGAGAATGTCTGCAAGTATTCCTAACAGCAATAAGATGTTCATCTATAACAATAAATTTATTTTCTATATAATGTTTTCCACAGCCTCAATTCTTATATTTAAAATTGGATGATCTTTGAGAATACCACCCAAATATACTATTGACTAATTGGTTTTATCTTCCTAAAAGATTAACCTGAAAAAAAATAGTTAGTCCAAATTATGCTTGTAAATGAATGTGTGTCCATGTTACCAGGTCACAAGAGAAGGAAATAAAATACTAATAATGTTTGGTCATATAAGGCAAATACCTATCTTAAGGCTCATTTAAATTTCTATTAACTTCAAAGGTGAGTTTGGAAAAACATTTTCCCAGTTGTATTAGTTTTCTATGGCTACTGTAGTAAGTTACTGTAAACTTAGTGGCTTAAAAAAACTTGCATTTATTATCTTACAGTTCTGGAAGTCAGAAATCTAATATAGGTCTCACTTGGCTGCATTCTTTCTAAAGGCTCTAGGAAAGAATCCATTTCCTTGCTTTTTCCAACTTCTAGGGGCCACCTGCATTACTTGCCTCAGGGTCCCCTTCCTACATCTTCAAAGACAGCAACAGCAGGTCAAATCCTTCGATTTGCATCCTCTAATCTCTTCTGCCTCCTTCTTTCACTTTTAAGGACCTTTGTGATTACATTGGACTCACCCAGATAATCCAGGATAATCTCCCTATTTTAAAATTGGCTGATTAGCAACTCTAATTCCAACTGCAACCTTAATTCCCTTTGCCAAGTAACAACATATTCACAGATTGGGGATCAGGGTGTGGACATCTTTGGGGGCCATTATTCTTTCTACCCTGTCTCACAAGTAATGTTTGAAATTTTTCTAGATCTAATAAAACCAAATAGCTGGGTTAAAATTTTGGATTTATTTGTTTTTGTGATGTGTCTCATAGGCTCTTGAGTACAACAAGATATAAATAAATAACCAAATCAAATGCTGTTTTGACATTAAAGATAAACAAATAATTATCCTAGTTTGTACTAAATAAGATTATCTTGCATCTTCATTTCTGTTTATTGCCTTTTCTTCCCAAAAGATACCTTAAAGTTAAATAGCTCTCTCTGAATTTCCAATTTAAAACACATTCTTTAGCAGATGTTTTTGTTGTCTTTAGTTTTCAGAAGTTTGATTTTAATATATGAGGGTATAGATATGAGTTTATCCTATTTGGGTTTTTCTCAGCTTCTTGAATCTGTAGGTTTATGTTTTTCACTAAATTTGAGAGATTTTCAGCCATTATTTCTTTGAATTTTTTTTCAGCCCCACATTCTTTCTTTTCTTCTGAGACTCAGATGACATGAAAGCTCCTTGGTTATTTTCTTTTCTAATTTTATTTTTTATTTACATGATTTTAATTTTATGTTAGTTTCAGGTATGCAACACAATGGTTAGACACATATAATTTTTGAAGTGATCCCCCTGATTACTCTTGTACCCACCTGGCACTATACATAACCATTATAATATTATTTAACTATATTCCCTAGACTTTACTCCACATCCCCGTGACTATTTTGTAACTACTAATTTGTACTTCCTAATCCTGTCACCTTTTTCACCTTTTGTATTTCCAACACTCTGTCACATCTAGCAATCACCAGTTTATTCTCTGTATCTATGAGTCTGTTTTTGTTTTGTTTATTTTGTTTTTATATTCCACATGTAAATGAAATCATATTGTATGTATCTTTTTCTGTCTGACTTATTTCACTCAGCATAATACTCTCTACGTCCATCCATGTTGTTGCAAATGGTAAGATTCCATTTCTTTATGGCTGAGTATTATTCCATTGTATATATGTACCACTTCTTTATCTAATTGTCAATTTATGGGCTCTTAGGCTGCTTCCATATCTTGGTTATTGTAAATAGAGCTGCAGTGAACATAGGGTTGTATATATCTTTTTGAATTGGTGTTTTGGTTCTCTTCGGATATATACTCACAGGTGGAATTGTTGGGTCATAAGATAGTTCTATTTTTAATTTTTTGAGGAGATATGAAACTGTTTTCCATAATGACTGCACCAATTTGCAATCCCACCAACAGTGTATGAGAGTTCCCTTTTCTCCACATCCTCGTCAATACTTGTTTTTTTTTTTTAAATTTAATTTTATTATTAGTCTCAAGTATATAGTACATTGGTTAGACATTTATATAGTTTATAAAATGACTTCGCTAATTGCTCTTTCTCTCCTCTGGCTCTCCACCTAGCCATTACATTAATGTTAACTGCATTCCCTATACCATGCTCCCCGTCCCTGTGACCATTTAACACTTGTTGTTTTTGGATTTATTGATGATAGCCATCCTAACAGGTGTGAGGTGATATCTCATTGTGGTTTTAATTTGCATTTCTCTGATGGTTAGTGACATTGAGCATATTTTCATATGTCTATTGGCCATCTGTATGTCCTCTTTGGAGAAATACCTATTCATGTCTTCTGCCCATTTTTTAATTAAATTGTTTTGTGTTGAGTTGTATGAGTTCTTTATAAATTTTGAATATTAACCCCTTATCAGATATATCATCTCTCCTTTAGTAGGTTGTATTTCTGTTTTGTTGTTTGTTTCCTTAGCTATGCAAAAACTTTTTAATTTGAGGTAGTCCATTTGTTTATTTTTTCTTGTTTTTCTTGCCTGAGGAGACATATCAGAAAAAAAATATATTACTAAGAGCAATGTTAGAGTTTACTGCCTATGTTTTCTTCTAGGATTTTTATGGTTTTGGGTCTTATATTTAAGTCTTTATTCCATTTTGAGTTTATTCTTATATGTGGTATAAGAAGGTGGTTCAGTTTCATTTTTTTTACATGTATCTGTCCAGTTTTCCCAGCACCATTTATTGAATAGACTGTCTTTACCCCATTGTATATTCTTGTCTCCTTTGTCATAGATTAAGTGAGCATATAGGCATGAGTTTATTTCTGGGCTTTTAACTTTTTTCATTGATCTATGTGTCTGTTTTCATGCCAATATAATGCTGTTTTGATTACTATACCTTTGTATTATAGTTTGATATTGGGTAGTGTGCTACTTTAATCTTTTCTCTTTCTCAAGATTGCTGTGGCTATTTGGCATCTTTTATGGTTCTATATAAATTTTCGGATTATTTGTTTTGGTTCTCTGAAAAAATGCCATTGGTATTTTGATCTTTTGTTATTTTCACACAGGTCAATAAGGTTCTGTTCTCTCTCTTTTTTCCAATCTAGTTTCTCTATGTCATTCATATTTGGTAATTTCTTTTGATTTATCTTAATGTTTCCTGATTATTTCCTCTGTCTTCTCCATTTGCTATTGAGCCCTTCTGATGAGTTTTTAATTTTGGTTAATATATTTTTCAGTTAAAAATTTTTCATTAGTTTTTCTTTATGTTTTCTATTTATTTGCTGAGAGTTTCTATTATTTTGTTGGTTTCAAAAATGTTAAGAATTGTTTATTAAGCATTTTAATGATAGTTGTTTTGTAGATTTGAGAGGGTTTTCTACCTATACAATCATGTCATTTGGGAATAAAGGCAATTTTATTTCTTCCTTTCTAATTTGTATGCTTTCTATTTCTTTTCCTTGCCATATTGCCCTAACTAATAATTAAAGTACAATTTTCAGTAGAAATTGTGAGAGAAGACATCCTTGCCCCTTATTTCAGATCTTAAGGAGAAAGCATTCACTCTCTCACTATTAATTATAATGTTAACTATAGATTTTTTGTACATAGCCTTTATTTGGTTAAGGACATTTCCTCCTGTTCCTGGATTGCTGAGAGTTTTATTATGAATAGGTATTGAATTTTGTTGAAAGGTTTCCCTCTATCTATTAATATGATAATATAGTTTTTCTTTTAATGTGTTTTTAATGTTTTATATGTTAAATATGTTTAACATATTTCATGTTTAATGTTTACATGTTTATTATATTTGATATTTTTTATGTATTTAATATGTTTTTATATGTTTAATATGTTTTTAATAGTGATCTTGTGGTCCTGCTATGAACCCCACTTGGTCTTGATATATTATTCTTTTCATATTCATAGCTGGACTTGATTTGCTAATATTTTATTAAAGATTTTTGCATCTATGTTCATGAGGGATGTTGGTCTGTAGTTTTCTTGTAATATCAGAGTATGATTTTGATATTAAGATAATGCTAACCTCATAAAATGAGTTGAGAAGTGTTCTCTCTTCTTCTATTTTCTATGAGATATTGTATGGTATTGATATAGTTTCTAATCTAAATGTTTGCTAGAATTTACCAATGAAACCATATGGGATAGGGGTTGTTTTAGGAGGAAGGTTTTAAACTATCAATTCAATTTCAATAGATATTGGGCTATGCAGGTTTTCTCTTTCTCCTTAAATGATATTTGGTAGTTGGTGTCTTTCATCAAAGTTATTCAATTTCTGGTCAAGTGATGTTCATAGTATTCCGTTATTAACCTCTTAGTGTGATTGGCTGTGATAGTCCTCTTTTATTCCTGATATTGATAACTTGTGCCTTCTTTTTAATTTTCTTGAATAGGCTAGGTAAAGGTTTATAAATTTTATTGATCTTGCCAAAGAGCTAGCTTTTGGTTTTATTGATTTCTCTCTCTCTTTTTTAAAAATTTATTTGGCTTTTGCTCTAATTTTTATTATTTTATTTCTTTTGTTTGTTTTGAGTTTAATTTGTTCTTCCTTCTCTAGGTTCCCAAAGTCTAAGCTTAAGTTATGAATTTTAGATATTTCTTTTTTTCTAACATTTTCATTTAATGCTATGCTATAAATTTCACTTTAAGCACAATTTTATCATTATCCCATACATTTTATACACTTTAAAAAATTGTGGTATGTTAAATATAACATAAAAATTGCCATTTTAATGATTTTTGAGTGTACAATACAGTGACATTAAGTACATTCACAATGTTGTACAGCCATTGCAACTATCATTTTTCAGAACTGGTTACCCCAGCTCTTGGTTACTTCTATTTTTTGTTTCTATGAATTTGTCTGTTCCATGTACCTCAGGTAAGTATTACACAGTATTAGTTGTTTTATGTCTGGCTTTTCTCACTTAGCATAAAGTTTTCAATGTTCATCCATGTCATAGCACCATAAATTTTTATATATTCTATTTTTATTTTCATTTTAGTTTAAAATGTTTAAAAATTTTCCATAATATACTTCTTTTGACCCATGGGTTACTTAGAAGTGTATTGTTTAATTGATATATATTTGGTGATTTTCCAGTTATCTTTCTATTTTTGATTTCTAGTTTAATTTTATTATGGTCTGAGAATGTACTTTTATTATTTCTATTCTTTTTATTTTGTTAAGATTTGCTATATGTCCCTGAGTATGGTCTATCTTGGTGAATGTTCCATGTGCACTTGGGAAGAATGTGTATTCCACTGCTGTTGGATGGAGTGTTTCATAAATCTCAAGTTGGTCAAGTTGTTTGTGCTGTCCAGATCATCTATAACCTTACTGATTTTCTGTCAGCTTGTTATCAATTACTGAGAGAAGTCTTGAAACCTCCAGCTATAATCGTGGATTTGTGTGTTGCTTCTTTCAGATCTATCAATTTTTGACACTCCATTGTTAGGATGTTTAGGAACTCATCTTCATTTTCAAAATCTGATTCTTTTTTGACACCTGCATATAGTGGTTAAAAATCTGTAGGATATCTCAGCTGTGGAGGTCCCCCAGGAGGAGTGAGAGGTCCCAGGCCCACACCAGACATCCAAGCCCAGTGTTCTAGTGCAGGGGAAAGAAGATCACACAAAATCTGGATGTGAAAATCAGCAAAGACTGTGGCTGAGTGAGACTAAGGGCTGAGGGAGTTCCAGGCATGGAACTCTTAAAGGGCCAGTGCATGGACTTACTCACTGATGAACTCTCTCTGAGCTTCAGTGCTGGGACAGCAGCTGAAAAGGTGCCAGGAAAATAACTGAATTGTCTGGCTTCATGGTGAGGACTGGAGGGACAGCTTTCTCCCAGACACAAGTGCTGGCAGAATCTATTGTTGTTGTTGTTGTTGAGCACTCCCCTTATCCAGAATGCAGATGCAGGCAGCCTCTATATCTGAGTCTCCATCAACCTAGCTAACACTGGTTGCCTTGCCCTGGTGATTCCCTGAGATCCCCATCCCACACAGATTGTGGGCCCACCCAATCTGCTTCCAGTGGATTTTCTATACAAATGGCCTGTCTTGGCTCATGCTGCACACTTTCCTAAAATCTCTCAAAGGTTCACAAAACCTAAACAAGCAGCATCTGGCCTCGGATGTTCCATACCTCTTGCCAGGTAGCCTCTAGCTCGGCACTAGCAGTAGCTGGACTCAGTTCACTGTTTGACCTCTTGAGGCACATACAAGCACAGCATGGGTGGCAGCCATCTGAGAATTGCTTGGTGGCTCATGCCCCCTGGCTGTACAGGTTGTGGCTGAACTTGGCCTGCAGCAGGGTTCCTCCCAGGAGGCCCCAGCCTGCATGCCCAGTGGCCAGCTTTGGTCTGATCTGAAGTACCACCTGGAGCCACATCTAAATATGACATACCCAAAGGGCAGTCTGGAAAGGCACCAGAGCCCTGCTAAAGTGAATCCTGCACCATAGGATCAGCTGTATGTTGGTATGCTTGATGTTGTCCCACTGTGGTCATGGGTCAGTCCTCACAACCAATTAGTTTGAGGGCCAATCCCTCAAACAGCAACCAAGGCTCAACTTCTACAGGAAGGAACACATAGACAAGTGACAACCTGGAGCACCTGGCTCACTGGGTCCCACAAGATAGCTACTACATAAAGCCACTCTACTAAGACCGGGAGACATAGCGTTCTTACTTAATATAGAGAAACAAACACAAGGAAGCAGCTAAAATGGGGAGACAAAGAAACATGTCCCAATGAAAGAACAGAACAAAGCTCTGTCCCCAACCAAAAAAGAACTAAATGAAATGGAGACAAGCAAGTTAGCAAATACGAAGTTCAAAACACTGGTTATAAGAATGCTCAATGAACTCAGAGGAAGAATAGATGATCTCAGTGAGAACTTCAAGAAACAAATAGTAAGCATAAAGAAGGACATATAAACCATAAAAAAGAACCAGTAAGAAAATGAAGAATACAATAACGGAAATGAAGAATACACTAGAAGGAATCGACAGTATATTAGATGAAGCAGAGGATTGAATCAGCATTTTAGAAGATAAGGTAGCAGAAAACACCCAATCAGAACAAGAATAAGAAAAAAGGACTCAAGAAAATAAGGATAGTTTAAGGGACCTCTGAGACAACATCAAGTGTACCAATATTTGTAATATAGGGGTACCAGAAGAAGACAACAAGGAATTGAAAACCTATTTGAAGAAAGAATGATGGAAAACTTTCCTAACCTGGTAAAAGAAATAGACATACAAGCTCAGGAAGAGCAGAGGGTCTCAAACAAGATGAACCTGAAGAGGCCTACACCAAGACACATCATAATTAAAATGCCAAAAGTTAAAAACAAAGAGAGAATCTTAAGAGCAGCGAGAGAAAAGTAGTTAGTTACCTACAAGGGAGCTCCCACAGGACTGTCAGTTGATTTCTCAACAGAAACTTTGCAGGCCAAAAGGAACTGGCATGAAATATTCAGTCATGAGAACGAAGGACCTACAACCAAAATTACTCTACCCAGCAGAACAGATAAAGAGTTTCCTAGACAAGAAAAAGCTAAAGGAGTTCATCACAACTAAGCCAGCATTACAGAAAATGTTAGAGGGACTTCTTAAAAAGAAGAAAAAAGAAAAAAAAGATTAAAAATATGAATACCAAAATGGCAATAACTGTATATCTGTCAACAATTACTTTGA
>NW_011889168.1:2859960-2889105 GCF_000151845.1 Pteropus vampyrus | reverse complement strand
CTTGGCTCAAATAAATTCTTATAAAATTAAAACACACACACACACACACACACACACACACACACACACACACACACACACAGACTGAAGATAAAAGGATGGAAAAAGATGTTTCATGAAAATGGAAACAAACCAACAAACAAACAAATCTGGGGTAGCAATACTTATACCAGACAAAACAGACTTTAAAATAAAGGCTATAACAAGAGACAAAGAAGGACCCAGTAACACATTTCTGGGTATTTATCTGAAGAAACCCAAAACACTACTTTGAAGGGGCATGTGAATCTCTATGTTCATTGCAGCATTATTCACAGTAGCCAAGATATGGAAGCATCCTGGGTGTTCATCAATGGATGAATTAACAAAGAAGTGGTACATATATACAATGGAGCATTACTTAGCCATAAAAAAGAATGAAAATTTACCATCTGCAACAACATGAATGGACCTAGAGGGTATTGTACTGAGTGGAGTAAGTCAAACCAAGAAAGACAAATGCTATATGATTTCACTTACATGTGGAATCTAAAGAACGGAATAAGTAAACAAAACAGAAACAAACTCACAGATACAGAGAGCATTGTGATGGTTTCCAGATGGTAGTGCATTGGGAGGGTGGGTGAAAAAGGGAAAGGGATTAAGAGGTACAAATTGTTAGTTACAAAATAGTTATGGAGATGTAAAATATTGCAATTTATATAAATGTCTAATCACTATGTTGTACATCTGAAACTAATATAATCTCATATGTCACTGTAATTGAAAAATAAAAAATATTAATAAAAATGAAATACAAATTGGTAGTTACAAAATAAGCATGGGGTTATAAAGTATAAAATACAGTCAATGATATTGTAATAACTACCTATGGTGCCAGATGGTTACTAGATTTATCAGATTGATCACTTTGTAAGTTATATAATTGTCTAATCACTATATTGTATACCTGAAACTAATACTGTATTGTATGTCAACTGTAATTAAAAAATAAAAAATTATTTAACAAAAGAAAAGATAAAACCAAGTAAAGATGTATGTAGACAAAACCTAAATCAATTTTTTTTTGCAATGAGAATGCAACTGCAATTAATACTATGTACGTATTTTAATATATTCGGATGTATTTATTTATCATATTTTACATCTGATCAGATTAAAATTTCTGATTAATTTGCATTAATTTTAATGCAAATTTAGTGGTATCATATTTCACATACTAATTAGTTTCTGCTATAAGGGTAAGATATATATGAGCTAAAAAGTAAATGCAAATGCCAATGAGTTTTAATTACAGTTAAAAACAACATATCAGAACAAAAAGTTAAAAATAATAAAATTTAATTCTTTTTGAATGATGTAGGGCTTGACTAACTGAACCCATGGAAAAAATATTTTCTCTTAAACTAAAAGTAGAAACACAATATCTTGAACTTATAGTTGTTTTGTCATTTTAGTAAAACATTTTGTTGTTTCACCAAGTGGTCCCTCTAGTATTAAAAGGAATCTAGAAACTGCCTCTCTAATGGAATTGTCACATACACAGTTGGCTTTCAAGGTCTTTATCATGTGTCCAAAGCTAAATTTAGGTCTAGTAGAGCCAGTCCAGTGGTTAAAATTTGCCAAACTAAGACTTTTAAACGTTTAAAGGTTCTAGCAACTGGTTTATGTCCCAGAAAGGGGACACAGAGTGAATGGCTTTTCTGAGGTCAGGGATACTGGACAGGTGGCAGACTTTCTGTGGTTGTTTGTACGTATGTATGTATGTATGTATGTATGTATGTATGTATCTTCCACTGACTGCAATTAGCAGCTGGAGATTACAAATCACTCACCATCTTTTTCCAACTTTTTTCAAATGCATTGTATACGTTTTACAAATATGGCATAGCTAAGTGGTTTGTCCTTGGCTTCAACTCTGCTGCAGCTCTGAGACCCAGAACAGGATTCAGAGTATAAGCTAAACCTCCCTCCAGCTGTGTGATTCCAACAAGGAGGGTTCACAGTAAGTCTTCACAGCAGTGTCACTGAAGTTTGGGGAAAGGAATTCCAGTCCCTGTGAAGGAAACATATCTGCTCTTCCATGCATTAAATTTGGCTATAAAGTTTTTTCCAATTCCCCCATCGAGTGGTGGAGTTGGTCTCCCTTCCTCTTGAATCTGGCCTACTCTATGACTTGCTTTGACCAGTAGAATACAGTATAAGTCACACTATGCAATTGCTAAGGCTAAGCCTGCAACTTCTATTTTTGTATACTTGGAAGGCTCCCTCTTATAACCCATCTGCCATATTATGAAAAGGCCAAGATACATGGAAAGAACATGTATAAGATGTTCTAGCTGATAGCCCCAGCTGAGCCCTCAGCTAGTAACCAACATCAACTGTCACCATATGAGTGAGACATTTTGGATGTTTTAGTCTAATCAAGTCTCCATATGTCTGCAGCCCCAGCAGACATTATGTGGATATACAACAAAAGATCAACCTTACCCAAAGAAAGGTTTGGTATTTGTCCAACTTCAGAGAAGTAACCTCTAAGGCCTTGGAATGCCCCATCTGACAAAAGTGTCTTTGTTTATCTAGGGGCCATGGGCTATACCAGATAATTTTTGCTAATAATGTGATTTATGGTGGGAGTATTGGGCCATATGGTACCAGCTTGATCTCTGAAGGAGCTGGAGACAAAGATCAACTATGTGCGAGGTCAGCGATGCTTATGTGACTGAGCCTCAATAAAATCTCTGGATACCAAGGCTCAGGTTAGTTTCTCTGGTTGGCAATATTCTGTGCATGTTGCTATACATCATTACTGGGAGAAGTAAGTTCTCACTTGGAGAGGACAACTGGAAGCTCATGCCTGGTCTCTCCTGCACCCTGCCTTATGTGCCTCTTTTCTTTGCTGATTTTAATCTGTATTATTCCACTGTAATAAACTGTAACTATAATAGCTTTTGTGAGTTCTGTGAGTTCTTCTCATTGAACCTGAGGGTAGCCTTGGGAGCCCCGAATGGAAGTGGAGGAGAAGCACTGCCCAGATGAGCCTAGCTAACCCACAGAATCATGAGCAATAGTAAATGGATGTTTTCTTAAGCCATTACATTTTGGGGTGGTTTGTTATGCAACAATAGACAGCTAAAATACCTGTTTTTTTCTACTAGAGGATAAATTTTTGAGAGCCAAAATAACTGTATTTTCCATTCTGTCAGCATAGTCCCTTATGCATTGCTGATATACACTAAATATTTGTGAAATTGTTAAATTGGAATAGTGAGAGACATCTTCCTGGACTAATTGAGATAGACTAAGTGAGATAGGAGACATGCAGAATAATCATATTATTTCCATCTGTATATAAAAGGAGGGAATCCTCACCACTTTCATATGAAATCTAAAGATAATTGCAATTTTTCTTTTTTAGGATTATTGTGCTAGTAATGATTTGTTCTT
The DNA here is from genome assembly GCF_000151845.1 of Pteropus vampyrus. Taxonomy (NCBI): domain Eukaryota; kingdom Metazoa; phylum Chordata; class Mammalia; order Chiroptera; family Pteropodidae; genus Pteropus; species Pteropus vampyrus. Next base: position 2,885,658 of record NW_011889168.1, on the reverse strand, counting down.
TCTTCTTTCAGGATAGCTGTATCATGGTGCAAAGAATACCACTTAGACTATAACATTTAAAGTCGCAGTTCTGCTCTTTCTCATTACTTTTATGAACTTGGGAAAGTCTCTTCATCTTGCCAAATCTCATCTTGAAGCAGAGATAATAATGGCAATCTTACAGAGTTGTTGTGAGGTTTTAATGCATGCAAAAGTGCTTTGAGAAATGTAAAGTGTTATGTAGGTATAAAGTATCACTGTGTGGAAACTTTGAATTGATGGTACTTGCTTACTTTTTTATTATTTTTAGCTCTTCTAGCCCATCATCTGTCATAAACACTTTTAAATATGACTGGCATCTGAATAGCACATGGAATATGAAAATTTGTAAAATAAAATAACATTCAAAAAGTATTTTCCCTCTATTTTTCTTTCATCACCTCTTTACCATCACAAATTTATCTACTTAATTTTTTTCTCAGAAAAAAAATGGAGAAAAATAATCTGAAAAGGTGACACTGAAACAAGATTTCTTTTCTCCCAACATGTTATGTCTCCCTACCTCATTCTTTCACTGCTCTTATAAACTTATCTTTTAGTCTAATAAAGAGTAACTGCAAAGCGTTGACAAGATGCTCTTTGTTATGCCCCAACATCCTTAGTGAACTCCGGGTCCTTCTTACTGAGTCAGTTTGGATAGTGTCAGGTGTTGATGCCCCTAGCACCTTGGAACTGGTCCACGAGACTATAAGAGCCACTTTTGGGTTCTTCAGGTTCATACTTGCAGCTCAGAGAACAGAATCCAAAAGGGTTGCAAAACCTTGCTGTGAACCTTCATAAAGATGATGTAATTCCCCAGGGTCTTCCCCAGTATGTTGCTTTCATGCCATTTATAAAATATAGGTTGTCCTGGGTCTCATAAGGGGCTAGCTACCCCTGCACTTACATACATATTTTCAACTTCAATAATTTTGAATATCTGTCAGTTTCTAACATGGTAGAGTGAAAGATCAGAGCTGCAAGGAGCTTTAGAAAGTGGAGCTCTGGACTAGAAATTGGTTGTCATAACCTGACCAGAGTCAAAGGCAAGGAGTAATGGCCTCTAATAGGAGTAGGTAATGTAGTTCCAAGAGTCCAGCAAGGAAGGGTTTAAACCAGAGCCTAGAGACAGAGTGTTAAGTTACAGGGATGAGGAGTCTGAGAATTAAAGTCAATGAAAGCAAGTTAAAATGCCAGTTGAGAAATCAAGATTGAAAGGTATTTTGACAGCCTAAAAAAAACTAGCCAAAACAAAAAAGAGGCAATTTCCAGAAATAAATAAAAAATTCTTCTCATAGATTCCAAAATCAATCATATAGTCACACAAGGGAAACCAGATTTAACAGAAATGCAGTAAAACACTTAGGTTTCAGCTGCCAGGAAGGTCAGAATGAGTCAATCATATGACATCATTCCCTATAATGTGGATGCAGTCAGGATGCATGAATTAAGCCCAAAACAAAAGAGGGGATGGTGCCACTCTCTTCTGCTTAAACTCTATGTAAATTGTATTCTGTTCTCAGTGCCATATTTTAAACTATATGGATAAATGAGGATCCATTTAGAGAAGGAATGGAATATGGTGAAAGGTTTAGAAACCATTTCATGTGAGGAATGGTAAGTTAAACTGGGCTAGTTGCCAGGTAAGAAGATAATTGGGGAAAAATATCAAGTGTTTTCAATTATTTGAGGGATTGTTATATGAAAAAAGAATTAGACCTATTTTTATGGGTATTGAGGATAGAATTTTGATAATTTTATGGAAGCCATAATGGGCAAATTAAGGCTCAGGGAAGGTAAGAACTTTATAGTGAAAGTTGTCCATACATGAAAAGGGATAGGTATAAAAGGGGTACACTATTCATTGGGAAAGTGATCAAAAGGAGTCTGAATGGCTACCTACCAGGGATTCTGGAAAGTGGATTCCTGTACTGGGAGGAAGTTGAACCAAATGATCTTTAAGATCCCTATCATTGCTCAGGCTTCATGATTCCCTGTGCTAGAGACATGTAGACATTCAGAGATTTCTACTGGCATCCTAGTACTCTAGCTTGCCACATAATTATGCAGTGGGTTGACCAGTAAAATGGCCAGTGGATTCAGTGCCAGTATAGAATACCTGTATAACCCAAGCATAAGGTCCTGAACTTAGCTGAACTGTAAACTTCTTGAAGGCAAAGATACCATCTTACCTGCTTGCATATCAGTGTCTGACACGTAATAAGAGATGTTTGTCAAATGTTTGCAAAATGAATGAATGGACAAATGATTGCTGGGCCTTGTATTAGTCTCCTAGGTCTGCTATTATGACACACTTGGTGGCTTAAAACAATAAAATTTGTTCTCTCACAATTCTGAAGGCCAAAAGTCAAATCAAGGTGTCAGCAAAGCTGTACTCTCTCAGAGGGGTCTAGGTAAGAATTTATCCCTTGCCTCTTCTAGCTTCTGGTGGCTCCAGGCATTCCTTGGTTTATGGCTGCATCACTATGATCTCTGCTTCTGTGGGCATATTTGCCTTCTCTTCTGTCTGCTTCTTCTATGTGTCTCCCTTGAGGATAGTTGTCATTAGATTTAGAGCTTACTTGGATAATCTAGGATAATCTCCTCTTAAGATCCTTAACTTAATTGCCTCCGCAAAGATTCTTTTTCTAATAAGGTCATATTCACAGGTTCTGGAGATTAAGACATGGACGTATTATTTTGGGGACCACCATTCAACCTACCACACTCATTTTTAATGGTCATTAAACTTTTATTATTATCCAACCAATAGTGCTTGGCCTGTGATGGCACTTTTTATATGCAAAGCAGAGTAATATTGAGAGATTCTCAACAGAGACAATGTGCTACTTAATAAACTAACTCTTAGAGTCAGACAGGTCTGAATTTGATATCACTTTTGCTACTTAGTAGTTATGTATCTTTGGCCAAGGTATTGAACTTCATATTCCCCATCTCTAAAATAAGAATAGCAGTACCTGTCTCATAGGTAAATGCAAATGTTCACTAAAACAATGCTTAAAAATTACTTAACATAGGGCCAGGCATATGACTGACATTCTATAAGTGGTGAATATTATTAATTATTATGATCTTATTCTTTTTCCCTGGTTTCAGGCTGCTCAGAGTGCCAGACTTTTATCTTTCCCTGGAAATTTAATTGAAATCAACATGTTTATCAAGGATTTACTCTGCACATACAGTCTCATATGTAATAACTGTAAATGATAAATGAGACAGACACAGTCTCTGTTGTCACAGACCTTAGAGTATAATTGCATTAATGATTAATCAAACATGGAATTATAGTACAGCATTGTTATGACAATTGGGGAAATGTAGGAACTGGAGGAGTACATAGGAGTGGCACCCAACCCAAGCAAAATTCTGGGTTTAGGAATAGAATCTCTATATATGGAGGATATTTACATTTGTAGCAGAAGTCCATTTGTAGAGCCTGGCCATGTCTGAGGAACTGATGAACTAGTAGTTCTTCAAGCATCTACTGGTATGTGTTGATTTTGTTTGGGGAATATAGGACTGTGAGGAGATGTGTGCTCTTTGTGTCTGGAGAGAAAGACTGGGAGTAGAGGAGGCATCTTAGTTTAAATTTCCTTAGAAATAGACCCTAAGACCAAGATTTAAGTGCAAGTATTTTTTGGGGGGAGATAATCCTAAGAAACACCAATAAGAGAGTAGAGAAGCGAGATAGAAAAGAAAAGAGCCACCAAATATATCAAGATAGTACTGTGGTTAAGTGGAATTTCATTCCATTGGGGAACTCTAGAAACCAATGCAGAACACAGTACCTAATCCTTTCAGTCACTGGTTGAGGACTGCACCCAAGAAGCTTGCCCACAAGCAGGGCAGGCAGGCTAGTAAAGAAGTCTTCAGGCAAAGTGATGCAGCTTTTGGCCATTGGTAAGGCCTGAGGAGATATGGGCAGGACACAGGCAGCATGTCATACAAGAGGAAAGCATGGTATGCATTCCAGCTTTTTGCCAGGGATGAGATCTGAGGCCCATGAGCAGAGGGGCTTCTGGCAGAAACTAAAGAAAGTTTTCTCATAGTTTTCTCATAAGGCTCCATGTAATACTTGGGAAACGAATAGTGCTTCTTAGGGTCCAGGAGACAAAATGCAACACAAAGCTGAGAGGAGGGTCTTTTTCTCTATTAATATTTAGAACACAGTGTGGCATATCAAAGTAAGGACTTAAAATGAATCAGTTCTGTTTAAACATATCATGATTCACAGCTTTAGGGTGAAGCAAAAGCTGCTCCCCTTGCATGGAAAACTATGTTCTTCTGCAGAGCATTGAAAGGAGTAGTGGTGAGGGATGGCTAGGTTTTGGCTTTCTGTGACTGGGAACTCCAAAATCAAGACCAAGGTGGAAAAAGATTTTGTAAACACATATAAAATTATTTCAGGAATTCTCAGAAATGGTTGGGGAGACTTTGGGGAGAAAGGTGTCCTGTGCAGGTGAGGGGAATGTACAAGTGGGACTTGAGTTTCTCCTGTTTCTACACAAAGAAGTATGCGGTCTGTGGAAATTTAGGTTATACATGACTTCCCTCCTATACCTTTCCCATAAGAGGCTGCTGATATTTTTGGACTACCTATTATTGTGCTGAGCATTCTATATGTCTTATCTCATTTATTCATTGTGATAAACCCAATGCATAGATGAGGAAGCTGAGTTTCAGTGAAAATAAGTAGTTTGCCTACTCCATACAGCTAATAAGTAGCAGACCTGGTATTTGAGTCCCAACTTGTCTGGCTTGGAAACCCATACTTTTTTACATTACTTTGTTATGCTAGCTTAGGTAACGTACATAAACATGTACATGTGTAGATGTGCACATATATTTACAAGTTAATAATCTAGAGAGGCTGAAATAGTATGAGATGCTTAAATTATGCAAGATTTTTTTCAACAAAAAACCCCAGCAGAATTTAAAACAAAAAGATAAAGAACTGAGGATGAAGGGAGTAAATGCCATTATTATTCATTGACGTGAATAAAATGCTTTTATACCATTGAGAAATGAAAGAATGGAACACCTTTACCTTTTCTCCTAAGGTGAATAATAGCTATTTGTTTTTCATTGACTTTCTTTTTATTTATTTATGTATTTTTTACAGAGTAGTGGATGAAATCTGGGTCCATATATCGAAGAATCACTTTTCTGTTTCAGATATAGTGAATATTTTTTTAGGGATAAAAATTCCCTTTCCATAATGGCTACACGAACCATTCAGAAAACTAACAGAGACCAACTGCTAATATTGGGATCTCATTTTAGTGGTAAAAGCACTAGCAGTGTCTCTCTGCCTGTTGTTACACCAATGAGAAAAGCTGACTTTATTTTGAGGGTTCATTTCATATGTTAGTCTATGATGCCTTTGAGAAGAAAGAGGAGGAAAAGAGATATAGAGTTTAGAGCTGGGAGTGAAGAAACTTATAGTTTCAAGTATTTGTAGTGAGCAAAATCCAAGTGTAGCCAAGTAAGATATTTAAAGAAAATGTTGGGATCCTGTTTTCTCCTTGGTTTTGGCAAGAAAGATGTCAAAGATGTAAATAAATGACTGAATAAATACATGGAGAAAATATAAAACTAAATCTCCTTTCATAATGCTTGTGTATTTTCAAGGAATGGAAACTAATTTTAATATTACTTTAAATGATCTATAGTTAATAAAATTACAGATAACATTTACTAAGCACTTATTATATGTCAGGCAGCATGCTTTGTTATGTATCATTTCAGTTATTTCAAGTGCACCCCAAAGTAGGCTAAAAATAATATGAGGAAATTGGAGCTTAGAAAGAGAATTTATATGACCCAAGGTCTTGCAACTTCTAAATGGTAGAGCTGGAACTTGAACTCAAGTAGTCAGACTTTAGAACTTGATTTCTAAGATGAAAATGTTGGGGAATAAAGAAAAAAAAAGATTGAGTTAAAAACCTTTCTATCCTTCCTATCCTATGACACATGACCTTGGAAAAAATGTTATATTTCTTTCTTGTATGCTAAAATAGAAATATGGTCCGGATCATAAATTTTTCTTGAAATGCATGGTTACATAAATTATTTTGGAACTGTTACTTCTTAGTACTCATCATCCATGTGAATAAATTTCTGAAATAGTTATTGGATTCATACCTTCCTGCTGGATTTTAAACACACCGATGCCAGGGCTGTGTCTGTTTTGTCTGTCTTTGTATTTCCAGTATTAGCAGTTAGTTACTGTACAGAACAGTTACTGAGGAATTTTTGTTGATTAAATAAACTATCTATTCCTCCATTTCTCTCTGTTAATGGGGGAAAAAAACCCAAGAGTTGCTGAGGAATGTAATGCATAGTAAATTGATTGATTTCTAAAACAATGGTGCCCTGTCCTGATAGCTCTTTACACTTGTAATGTCTAATTATTCAGGAGCCAACATTTGTTAGCTGCCTTATTTTAGGCAGAATACAACTCTTAGATGTGAATTATATTTTCATATTCATAGGGTTCAGAAATGTACCTTTTGAAGCATTCATGGGGGTGGTGTTTTAAATGTACTTTTTAAAAAGCTGCACTCAAAGGAACTCATTTGGGTTTTTCTTTTGGCTGACAAACTTTTCCGAGGAGTGGCTGAGATTCTAACCAATCTACCGTTCTGGTAACATATGAGGAGATACATTTGTATGCTCCTTCTTTTCCCTTGGAACATTAGGGAAGGAGCTTAGGTTTGAACTTTCCACACTCCGCAGTTGCATGGCCTATAAAATGTTTTACCGACATTCATTCATAGTATACAAGATAGGTTTCCTATAGTGCCTAGTACAGTACCTAGTACATAGTAGGTGCTCAGTAAATGCTGGTTGGCTGACTAACTGAATGACTGAATGCATGAAGGGATGGTTTTAATTAACTTGATATGATTTGAAGAGACAGAAATGCACCCACTCTGCTTGCAAATGACTAAAATTCTCCCATGCATCCATTTTTAGACTAGTGCTTTGGAAGGCAATTAGAATGCAAATATATTATATGAGTTCTTAACCCATTATCTTGAATTAGTATTCCAAATTTTAGAGCTTTCTAAGTTCTAGTTAAAAAGGAAGATTCAAGAAGATGGGATGCAGAACAAGTCCATTTTGATGAGGAGTGGGGGATGTGGGGAGGTGTAGAGAAGCTATGTGTAGAATAGGAAACCAACAGGCGGGAGGGTACCATAATAAGATTGCAAATAGACAGGATAAGGAGTTTGTGGAGGCACCAAAAGTCATATTATGGCTTCCCATTCACCACCTGGGTCCACTCAGATTGTCATATGTGGCCAGCAGAGTAGGACTATAGCCCAAAGGGAGAGAGGCTGCTATCCATGCCTTTAACACAAGTATTTTTGACTTGGTGAAAGTGTCATGTTTATGTCTGTGGTAAATGTGAGACTGAACACTTGACAGCTCCAGCTCTCCCAGCCCTCCCAGCATGAGCTGAACATTTGCTGTGTGAACCAGCCTCCAAGATGGACTGTGATGATCCTTGCCTCTTGGTATTCATGTCTTTGTATAGACTCCTCTTGCATTGAATAGGACATTGCAATATGATGGTGTGTGACCTCTGAAGTCAGATCTTAAATGATAGCGCAGCTACCACTTTGGTCTCTTGGACAGCTTATTCCAGAGTAAGCGAGCAACAGTGTCATGAGAACACACATGCAGCCCTGTGGAGATGACAATGTAGAGAGAAACTAAGGCCTCCCACCAACAGCCAGCACCAACTAACACCAACGGCATATGAGTAAGCCCCCTCGGAAGTGGATGTTGCAGTCTCAGCCTTAAGATGACTGCAGCCCTGGCTAACATCTTGAGTGAAACTTTATGAGAATCCCCAAGCTAGAGTCACCCATCCAAGCCATCCACAGATTCTTAATGTACAAAAACTCTGCAAGATTGTAAATGTTCATGGTTTTCAGTCACTAAGTCAGGAGTAATTTTTTTACACAGCCTTAGAGACTAATATATTTTTTGTCTTAAAGTCTGAGATCATAATTGCTGTTATACTTACCAGTTTGTCAGATAGGTATGCGGTCTTCCAGATCTCTTTAAAGGTGGTGATTTGTTCTTTTTTCTAGCTTCATGTAAAGACATGAGAATATGGAGATGTAGAACAAGGACTCTAGAATCAGGCAGACATAAATTTGAGTACTAGTTGGGCCACTTGTATGACTTTGATCAAGTTATTTAATCTAACTCATAAATTTATTATGAACATTAAAGCAGTAAATGCATTTCAAGTGCTTAGGATAATGCATGGCTTATAGTAAGAACTCAATAAATGCCGTAGCTATTATAGTTATTAGCTTTGTATAAAGATTTGCCTCTAAAGGCTTTGCCTTATGGGCAAGAAACACTAGCCAATACTCCAAAGTAACTGAAGTATATTTTGTACCTTAAGTGGATAATTTGGTTTCTGTTAGAATTATTAAATAACTTTATTGAGGTATAATTTTATACCATAAATTCACCCATGTTAAGTGTATTAAAAATCATGAATTTTGAATTGTGCAACTATGACCATCATCTAATTTTAGAATATTTTCATCACCCCAAAAAGAAATCTGGTATCCATTTGCAATCACTTCCCATTCTCACCTTCAGCCCCAGACAACCACTAATCTTTCTGTCTTTGTAGGTTTGCCTTTTCTGGACATTTCATATAAAGAGAATGATACAATATGTGACCTCTTTTGTCTGGCTTCTTTCTCATAGCATCTTTCTTAGGTTCTTCCATGTTATAGCATATATCAGTACTTCATTTCATTTTATTGTTGAGTGAAATTCCATTGTTTGGATATACCCTTTTTTGTTTATCCATTCTCCCATTGATGGGCACAGATTGCTTCCAATTTTTAGCTTATATGGATTATGCTGCTATGAACATTAGTGTACAAGTTTTTCTGTGGACATATGTTTTCATTTGGCTTGAGTAGGTACCAAGGAGTGCAATTACTGGGCAATATAGTAAAGGTATGTTTAACTTTTTAAAGAAATTCCCAATTTTCCAAAGTGGCTGTATCATTTACATTTTCCCCAGCAATGTATTAGAGTTCTTATTTGTCCATATCCCTGTCATAATTTCTTACTGTCTGTTTTTTGATTATAGCTATTCTAATGAATGTGAAATGATATTTTACTGTGATTTTAATTTGCATTTTCCTAATGACTAATGAAGGTGAGCATCTTTTCATGTGCTTGTTGGCTATTCATATATTTTCTTTGGAGAAATATCTACTAAAATAATTTGCCGATTTTAATTGTTGTTTATCTTATTATTGACTTATAAGAATTTTTTTGCATATTCTGTAAACAAATTTTTTATTGGATGTGTGATTTGAAAATATTTTTCCAGGCTGTGGCTTGTCTTTGATTTTTTTAATAGCTTGAAATTTCGAAGCACAACAGATTAAAATTTTGATGAAGTCAATTTATCATTTTTTTTTATAGATCAAGCTTTTGGGTTGTATCTAAGACATTTTTACAGAACTCAAGATCTTGAAATTTTTTTTCTAAAAGGTTTTATAGTTTTATCCCTGACATTTAAGTCTACGATTCATTTTGAATTAATTTTTGTGTATAGTATTAGGTAAAGGTCTAAGTTCATCTTTTGACTTCTGTATGTACACGTGGATGTACCAGCACAATTTGTTGAAAAGACTATCCTTTCTCAATGAATTGCCATGGTACCTTTGTTAAGAATCATCTGACCATAAGTGGAAGAATGTAGTTCTGGACTCTCAGTTCCATTGACCTGTATGTCTGTCCTTAATGCAGTACCATACTGTCTTGATTGCTATATCTTCATAGTAAGTTTTAAATTTTTTTAACATGAAAATCTATCAAATATTATTTAAAAATATTATTTAGGCTTTTGGTTTTCCATATCAATTTTATTATTATATCAATTTCTGAGGGGGGCGGGGTGGAGAGAAAGGCGAAAAGCCTTCTGGAATTTTGATGGGGATTGCACTGAATATATTGATCAATTTTGGAAGAATCCCATTTTAACAATATGGAATCTTCTAATCCATTAACATAGAATGTCTTTTCATTTATTTAGATTTTCTTTAATTTCCCTCAGCAGTGTTTTATAATTTTCAGTGTACTTGTCTTGCAATTCTTTTGTTAAATTTATTCTTACATTTTTATTCTATTTTATGACATTATGAATGCAATTGTTTTCTTAATTTTACTTTTGGATTATTCATTCCATATATGTATAATTATATGTATAGTTGAATTTCATATATTGATATTGTATCTTACAAACTTCCTGAACTTTTTTATTAGTTCTAATAATGTTTTGGGAATTTCTTAAAATTTTCTATACATAGGACTATGTCATTTGCAAAGCTTTACTTCTTACTTTTTAACCTGAATGCTTTCTGCTTCTTTTTCTTACATAATTGCACTGGCCAGGCTTCCAGTGTAATGTTGAATAGAAATGGTAAGACAGACATCCTTTTCCTGTTCCTCATCTTAAGGGAAAACATTTATTCTTCCACTATGAAGTAAGATAGCTGTAGAGTTTCATAGATGCCTTTTCTGAGCTTGAAGAAGTTCTGTTCTATTTCAAGTTTGTGGAGAGTTTTTTTTTTTTTTATATCATGAATGGTTATTGGATTTTGTGAAATGCCCATTCTATATCTGTTGAGATGATCATGTAGTATTTGCCCTTTATTATCTTAGTACGGTATGTTATGTTAGTTGGGTTTTGGCTTTAAAATGATCTTGCATTCTTAGGATAAATCCCACTTGGTTGTGGTGTTTAATCCTTTTTATATTTAGCTAGATTTGGTTTGCTAATATTTTCTTGAGGATTATAGTGTTTAAATTCATGAAGGATTTTGGTTGGTAATTTTCTTTCCTTGTGATGTCTTTTTCTGGCTTTGGTATCATGATAATATTACCTCATGGAAAGAGTTGGAAATTATTCCCTCCTCTATTTTCTGGAAGAGATTATGTACAACTGACATAATTTCATCTTTAAATGTTTGATGTAATTTACTATTAAATCCATCTAGCCTTGGGTTTTGCTTTGAGGAAAGATTTAAAATTACGAATTCCATTTCTCTGCTTGTTATAGGTCTATTCAGGTTTTCTATTTATTTTTGAGTCAGTTTTGTTAATTTGTATCTTTCTAGGTATTTGTACACTTCAATCTAAGCTATCTAATTTGTCATCATGAAGGTGTTCATGATATTTACTTATAATTCTTCTGTGTTCTGTAAGGTCCCTGGTAATGTCTCCTCTTTTTCATCCTGCTTTCGGTGATCTGTGCCCTCTCTTTTTTTCTTGGTCAAGCTAGCTAAAGGTTTATCAGTTTTGTTGATCTTTTCAAAGAATTAATTTTGGTTTAATTGATTTTTCTTTAGTTATTTTCTGTTTTGCATTTATAGATTTCCATTCTAATCTATTATTTTCTTCTTTCTGCTTGTCTTGTGTTTTATTAGCTCTTCTTTTTTGTGATCTGTAAGGTAAAAGCTTACTATATTGATCTGAGATATTTCTTCTTTTCTAACATAAGTGTTTATGGATATAAATTCCCCTCAGCATTGCTTTAGCTGCATCTCATACATTTTTACATGGTGTGATTTCATTTTCATTCAGCTCAAAATACTTTCCCTTGTAATTTCTTCTTTGACCCATGGGTAATTTAGAAAAGTGACATTTAATTACCAAATTTTGTGGATTTCACAATTTTTCTTCTTTATATTTCTAATTTAATTCCATTGTGTTTCAGAGAGTATATGTAAATTATTTCAATTATTTTCAATTTTGGGTGCTAGTTTTAGTGCTTAGAATATGGTTTATCCTACAGAAAGTTCTATGTATACTTGAAAAGAATGTGTATTATATTATTGTTTAGTGGAGTATTCTATAGATACCAGTTAGGTCAAGTTATTTGATAGTGTTGTAGATACTAGGCACAGTAAGTCATACATGTCCTTGCTGGTTTTCTGTCTAGTTACTCTATCAATTTATGGGGGACAGATGTTAAAGTTTCCAAATTTATTGTCGAATTGTATATTTCTCCATTTTTGTGTCATTTGTATAGCCATACTTATGGCTCCCTAAAGATGTCTAACTCATAATCCCTAGAATATGCAAAAATGTTATGTAACAAGGCAAAAGAAAATTAAGGTTACAGATGGAATTAAGTTTGCAAATCAGCTGGCTTTTTAAGTCTAAAATAAATCATCATTCATTCCTGCCCACAAAACCACACAACCAACACCAAGTTAAAAAAATCATGTGCTGTCTTTATAGATTAAGAGAACAAGATCCATTATTCTTATACAACAGATTTGGACTTTTCTTCAGCCTTTTGTGTAACATTATGTAAACTACTTAATTTCATTGAGCTTCAATTTTGTATCTTTAAAATATTGTAAACTTATTGCAAGACAATATATATTGAATATTTGAGCTTCTCAAATATATGTTAAGAAATAGAGAGAAAGTAATCTAAAACTCATTTTATTCAGAGAAAAGTGGTGTGTTTGAAAACATTCACTGCTTGGGCACTGGGAGGCAGCAACTCTTTTTCACAAAAATGCCAAGGGTAAAACATAGAGAAAAGCTTGATATTGCTTTTATCTCACAACAAATGGTATTCACAACCAATTCTAGTTTTACTTCACATTTTGTACATTTAGTTCCGAGGGAGAACAGTCTTCTGAAAAGCTTTTTGCTGCCATGGTGAAGCATAAACTCCTTCCCCACACAATCTCTTCATCATTTGACTTGAAAATTTAAGATGACAATAGCTCAGCTTTGTTTTTGTGACTTTAATACAGAGAGTGAGCCACTCTGAGATCCAACTACCACCGCCTCTTCTGAAAGCCCTCTGTGTGTTTGTAATTTGGACTTGCTACTGTCAGCCTGTTCTCCAGCATCTTCCCCACCTCATCCCACCCCTGCTAACACACACCCACTCTAACCATTTACACCCACACAATGACTCCAACGTAAAGTGTAGGCTTGTGAAGCAGCAGATTTTTTGAAAACCAAAAATACAGATATCAAGGCAATCTCTAGTTACATAAACTGCAATGCTCAGTGCAAAAGAAAAATTCAGCACCCCTTGTTGAAAAGGCAGGAACAAAATGTCATTAAAGGTATTATAAAACTTTGTCTTTTCTTCTATATTCTCTCTCTCCCAACTTGTTATTATGTTTTTTATTTAATACTTAATGTGGTTCTAAATAAAAAAAAATTAAAAATTTTAATTAGCACAAATTTCATCATTTATTTTTATATTGCCTAATGCTACTTTTAAATGCAAATCTAAAAGTAGTTAACCTATATGCTATCACCAAAATTACACAATTAATATTTTGTAGTTCATACATACATATGTATTTCATTCTTATCAGAATAGAAACACTACAGAAAATGAGGCCAAATATTTTAATTTCACTTCTTGATAGACTCACATTCTACTAACATTCTTCTTTGGCTTACTGACGAGTAAGAAAAACTAAAGGGAAAGGAACTATGGGTTGCCCTATCTTTCTTTTTCCTTCTTTGTTATCATTTTCAGAGTAAGTAATTGGCGAATGCAGTGAAGTAACAAGAATAAGAAAGCATATAATAGGGTCCCCTGGTTGCTTGTATTTCTTAGAACACCACTGCCCTCTTAGCAAGTTCTAGTTCAAATGGTAAATGTGGATTCTGAGAGCTGTCAGTGCCCCTGCTTACTCAATAACAGTTATAACAAACCTACTTTTACTAATTTTGAGTCACTGAACTCGACGCATTGTGGATCCACTGGAATTAGTGCTCGAGATAAGAATGTTAAATGTGAATAGGACAACAAGAAACAGTAGACACGTATGTTGCTCACATCTTCTCTGCTGTTGCTCATGCTCCATAGTTCCAACAGATTTCCCTTACAAAATACAAATTTGAAGATAAAATTTTTAAGAATTTCAAGACAGCAACAGCATAGCATCAAACCAAGTACAAGATCCTTCTGAATGTGAGTCCTATATGACTACATAGGGTGTACACTCATGAAGCTGGCCCTGAAGCAATATTTTCCTTCTGCTTCCTCATCTTTAGCAAGCATGTCAGTTTTGCTGCTTACTTCCTCTCTGACTTATTTTTCGAAGCAGTTCATAAATACATGTTTGTATCCATCACTGTCAGTTGGCATGTCAAGGGACAGGTACTCGATCAGGATTGTTCTTCATCCTCATTTACCCCCACCAACTGCACTGAAGCTGGATGATTTAGGAGACTTTCTGGAAAAGAATCATTCAGCATTTTGCAACCCCCAAAAATTACATCGATGGGTTCAAAGTATGCTAAAAGTAGCCTGAGGGCTTTGGCCTCAATGTCCCTCAGGAAGCCATATGACTTCCTTTTACAGAGGTTATACTTGGCAGGCATCCTGCTTCATCTATTTTTTTCTTGTATTTTATTATTATTTTTTTATATTTTAATAGTAGCTTTATTGAGATATAATTTATGTATTATAAAATTCATTCTTTTAGAATGTATAATTAAATAGTTTTCAGTATATTCACAAAGTCGTACAATCATTGCTACTATCTAATTCCAGAATATTTTCATTACCCCTCAAAGAAACCCCATATCCTTCAGTAGCCATTCTTCATTCCCTTATCTCCCCAGCTCTGGGAAACCATTAATCTATTATTATCTGCTTCTATGGATTTGACTATTCTGGATATTTAATATAAATGGAATCATATAATATGTGGCCTCTTATGCCTGGCTTTTTTAACTTAACTGGCTCCTTAACTTTTCAAGGCTCATTCATGTTATAGAATGTATTAGATCTTTATTACTTTTTACAGTTAAATAATATTTCATCACATGGGTATACCACAGGTTGTTTATCTATCAATCATTTGGGTTTTTTCCACTTATTCATTATCATGGAAAATGGTACCATAAACATTCATGTGCAAGTGTTTGTGTAGACGTTTGTTTTCAGTTTTCTTGGGTATATAACTAGGAGTGGAATTACTGGGTCATATAGTAACTCTATGCCTAACTTTGTGAGGAACCGACATACTGTTTTCCCTGTGGCTGCAGCATTTTACATTCCCACCAGCAGTGTATCAAGCTCCAATTTCTCCCCATTCTTGTAAGCATTTGTTCTTTTCTTTTCTTTTCTTTTGTATTATAGTCATCTGGTGAGTATGAAGTGATATCTCATTGTGGTTTTAATTTTTATTTCTCCAATGACAAATGATATTGAGCATCTTTTCATGTGCTTTTTGGCCATTTGTATATTTTTTTTTGACAAATGTTTACTCAAACCTTTGCCTAATTTTTGATTGGGTCATGTCTACTTATTTTTATGTTGTAACTTCATTTGTTAAATTATTCCTTTTCATGCTTTTCTGATGTTATTCTAAATAGAGTTGTTATTTTAATTTTATTTTTAGATTTTTCATTGTTAGTGTATAGAAATACAAATGATTTTGTATGTTGATCTTGTATCTTGCAACCTTGTTGAACTCTTTTATTAGTTTTAATAATTTGGGTGTCACTTCCTTATATAAGACCATGGCGGAGGAAAAGAAATAGTGTAGATGATAGAGGTTTTATTCATCTCTCTTGTAACCACATCAAAGTTGTAACAGAAATATGGAGTAAACAGCAAGCAAAGTCATCTGGGATCTAGATAAAAAGAAGCATGACAACTAGGGAAATAAATAAGAAATCGCCTTGCAATGGTAGAAGGTAGGAGTGGGTGAAGATGTGAGGCTGCCCAGTCCCAAGCAGCTGAGTGAGACAGAGGCTGCTGAAGTGGCAGCCAGCAGCTGCAGACACTTCTTAAAGGGGCCATGTCTGTGAGCGGACTTTCGTGGTGATGGACTCACTCTCTCTGAGCATCAGTGACAGGTTGGTGCATGGGGGACACCAGGAACTTACAATGGGACAATAAGTTGTTGGAGTGAGGGCCAAAGGTGAGGCTCTCTCCCGGGCAGAAGTGCTGGTGGTATCCATTGTTCCTCTGTTAAGCCCTCCTTGCTCCCAGTGTGCAGACTCAGTACCACCATAGCTGAGATGTCATCGAACTGGATAACAGAGGTCGTTCTGCCCAGAGGATTCCCTGAAACAGCTTTCCCCAACTCAAGGCCCTATTCAGGCGATATCCAGTTGGGTCCAAAGCAAGTCAGGGGGTCCTTGCTGAGCCAACTCCAAGACACACTGGTGGCAGCTGACCTTGATTTCTGGCATGGCTTCTTGAGGCAACTATAAGCACAGCATCTGTGGATTGCTTGCTGAATCTTAACAGGTGGCCCAGAGGGGCACAGGCTGGGGCTAAACTTGGCCTGCAGCTGAACCCCTCTCAGGACTGTGCCACTGGACACCTACTACACAAAACCTTGCTAATAAGACCAGGAAACTTAAGAGCTTTGCTTAGTAGAAAGAAACAGACATAGACAGGCAGCCAAAATGGGAAGATAGAGAAGCAGAAACCATTTGAGAGAACACAACAGAGATCCAGCAATAATGAAGTCAAGTATTCTAATAGAAGCAGAGTTCAAAACCCTGGTTATAAAGATACTCAAAGAACTCAGTGAGAACCTTAACAAAGAGATAAAAAAATATAAAAACAGAAATGGAAATTATAAAAAGGAATCAGTCAGAAAGGAAGAACATATTATCTGAAGCGAAGAGTATATTAGAGGAAATGAACAGAGTGGATAAAGAAGAAGATAAAATGACCTATATAGAGGATGGGAAAGTCAAGAACACTCAATCAGAATGGCAAAACAAACAAACAAACAAACAAAAAAAAAACAAAAAAAACACCCCCAGAATCCAAGACTACAATAATAATTTAAGGAGCTTACAGGACATAATTAAATGTAAAAATATCCATGTCATAGGGTTACCAGAAGGAAACCAAAAAGTTGAAGATCTATTTGAAGAAATAATGATGGAAAACTTCCATCACCTGGTCACCTGGTGAAGGAAATAGACATACAACCCTAGGAAGCTCAGAGAATCCCCCCAAAAGATGAAACCAAAGAGGCTCACACCAAGACACATTATAATTAAAATGCCAAAGGTTAAAGACAAAGAGATAATCTTAAAAGCAGCAAGAGAAAAGCAGTTAGTCCCCTACAAGGGAGCACGCATAAGACTGGCAGCTGATTTCTCAAAAGAAACTATACAGGACAGAGGGCTTGGCACAAATATTCAACGTGATGAAAACCCAGGATCTACAATCAAGATTACTTTATCCAGCAAAGCTATCATTTAAAGTCGAAGGACAGATAAAGAGCTTCCCAGACAAAAATAAGCCAAAGTAATTGTTCAACACCAAGCCTGTATTTCAGGAAATGTTGGAAGGACTTTCTTAAGAATAAAAAACATGTATCAAAAACATGAATAAAGAATTATAATAACTATATTTCTATCAATAAGTACCTCAAATGGAAAAGAATTAAGTGCTCCAGCCAAAAGATAGAGTGGCTGAATGGATAAGAAAACAAGACCCCTACATATGCTGCCTACGAGAGACTCACTTCAGATTAAAAGACAGACACAGACTAAAAGGAAGGGGATGAAAAATGATATTGCCTTGATGGGCCTAGAGGGTATTGTGCTGAATGAAATAATTCAGATAAAGAAAGACAAATATTGCATCATTTCACAGACATTCAGAATTTAAAGAACAAAATAAACAACAACAAAAATAAACTCATAGATACAGTGAATATTTTGAGGGCTAAGAGATGGAAGGGGAGGTGGGGGGGATGGCGAAAAAGGGCAAGGGGATTAGAAGTACAAATGGGTAGTTAATAAATAGACACACGGAGATATAAAGTATAGCATAAGGACAATAGTTAATAATGTTGTAATAAATATGTAAGGGGAAAAGGGGTACTAGATATAATGGGGTGATAACTTTGTGAGTTATATAGTTCTCTAATCACTATGCTGTATAACTGAAACTAATATATTATTGTATGCCAACTATAATTGAAAAAATACTCATTAAATTGTACAATGTAAATATGAGCAACAATTGTCTATTATAGCTCAATAAAGCTGGAAATAAAGAGAAACTAAAAAAAAAAAGACTGTCATCTGTGAATAGACAGTTTTACCTCTTCCTTTACGATCAGCATGTCTTTCATTTCTTCTTCTTGCCTGATTTTCCTGGCTTTAAACTGCATTACAATATTGAGTAGAAGTTATGAGAATGGACATTCTTGTCTTGTTCATGATCTTAGGGAGAAAGCATTCAGTTGTTCATCATTAAATATGAGGTTAGCTGTGGGGTTTTTGTAGATGTATTTTCTTAGATTGAGTAAGATCTCTTTTATCCTAGTTCTTATCTTGAATGAGTGCTAGATTTTGTCAAATTCTTTTTCTGTATCTATTGAGATGATCATGTGGTTTTTGTCCTCTCTTCTATTAATATGGTGTATCACATGAATTGATTTTTGGATGTTAAACTAACCTGCATTCCTATGATAAATGCCACTTGGCCATAGTGTATAATCCTTTTTATATTTTGCTGGATTCAGTTTGCTATTTCTGAGGGTTTTTGTATGTATAGTTATAAGAGATATTGATCTATGGTATGACTTTCCTGGACTCATTCTATAAAATCTGTATTATTTTTTGTGTGTGACCACTAAAGTCTCTGGTTAGCATAATGGTCAGCTATCCATGGAGCAGGAATTTTCTTAATTGTTTTGAACCAATAAGTCTCCCAGTATTTGCTGAGAGGCTTTGTACATGTGTTGGGGCATGCTTTAAATGCTCTAGCAGGCGGTTTTGTAACTCTGCATTAGCCTTGTCTTCCTGCTTATGCAGAACCTCAATATAAGCCAGTGGTGACAGTTTAAAGCCTTCTGACTTCTTTCCTGGGTATGGGAACAGCCCAGCACATTTATATGGCCTCCTAGATTCCTGAGAATGTCAGAGTTTTTCAAAGCTCTCTATGGAAATCTCATTCCCAGTTTTTTCTTTTAAATTTTTCGGTCAGCCTCTTGTTAATTCCAACTGGTAATACCATCTCAGGCTGCTGTGATGTTAAACAATTGCCAATAATTTTTTTTTTTTTTTACAAATGCCCTGCAGGTAGGGCTGCTTGCACAGAGAATGTTCTGAGTGAGGGCAAATAAAGATGTTCCCTAAGAATGAAACATTTTAATGAACTGCCAAACTGGTCAAATATTGACAATTCTCTGGGTTTGGGTCTTTTGGGGACTTCCAATTATTTGTCTAAAAATGCTTCCTAGTCCCTGCTTCTTTTCCTTGCCTTCGATAATGTCTATTATTCTTATGTTTCCTCTCCTTATGGTATCAGTTAGTTCTTGAATTTCTCTTTCATTCTTTTTCATTCTTTGATTTCTCTCTTCTTCCTTCTGATTTCTTTCTAGATTTATGTCTGTGATATCACTGATCCTTCCCTCCATTTGGTCAACTCTATTTCCCAAGCTTGCTATTTCATTTTTCATCTCTTGCAGTGTGTTCTTCATCTCCAGAAGTTCTATGGGTTCTTTTTGAGGGTTTAAATCTCCTTGCTCTGCTCATCTAGTCTGTTTTTTCAGTTCCTGAAGTTGTTGATATGACTCGTTTCAGAACTCACTGAGTTTTTTCAGAAGTACCATCCTGAATTCTCTGTCATTTAAGTTGCATATTTTTTGTCTGTAAGCCTATTTTCAGGAGATTTTCCTCTTTCTTTCTGAGCTACCTTGTCTCTTTGGTTGTTCATGGTGTTTAATGGACTAGTTCTCCACCTGGGCATTAATGGAAATATATTCTGCTTTTTTTTTCCATAAAGAAGATTTATTATATAAAGGTCTCTCTTTAGCCTGCTGCAAAGAAGGCATTTTTCTTTTGGTTTTCAGTAGGTGGCATCTAAGCCTCTTGGATCCCTGCTTTATCTAAAGCCTTAATAATGCCTTTATATAATGCCTTTATTTTCTTGTAGATATTTAATCATACTCATTACTCTCAGTTTCAGTCCCTGTCACTGTTAACAACAGTTTTGGTAGCATTTGCTCAGATTCCCCTGGGGTTCTGCGGTGATTGGTCTTCGAGGGTATGGG
This sequence comes from Pteropus vampyrus, assembly GCF_000151845.1. NCBI lineage: Eukaryota > Metazoa > Chordata > Mammalia > Chiroptera > Pteropodidae > Pteropus > Pteropus vampyrus. Next base: position 2,865,529 of record NW_011889168.1, on the reverse strand, counting down.
GGGAGGGGCCTTCTGTCTTGGCGGGTTGGGGCCTGAGGCTCAGCCTCAGTTTTGCAACTGCAGCTGGTAAAAATCATCTGTTGTTTCTCTGCCGTCCACTTCTCTGCTTTCTGTCCTGATGATTGGGTCCTGCTGCTGGCTGCGTGGGACTCACAAACTCTTCTAGGCAGGGGTGTTCATGGTAGTTGCCACACCTTTTACCCTCCCCCTTCCCCTACAGTGAGCTCCAGTGGTTGCGAGAGACAGCTTCTTTATTTCTCCCAATCCACCCCCTAACACCCGGGTTTCTGACCTGTGGTAGCTCTTATACGCAGATCCCACACTCAGATGTGCTGGTGTGCAGTTTGGGTGTTTTTTGTTGTTTTAGATGTTCCGCTTATTGTTTTTTCAAGGAGAGAGATCTGGGGACATCTCCCACTCTGCCATGTTTCCTTTCAATCTCACCTCCTTATGACCTGAAATTTGAAAATTTCATGCAGGCAATGGTAAGGCAGTTGAGCCTGGGCTTCTTAATCTAGGCTATTAATATGGTTGAACATCTTTTTATGTGTGCTAGCCATTTCAATTTCTACTGGGTTGCTTATCTTTTTCTTATCAATTGGTAGGACTTTATATAATCTGGATCTTAATAATTTGCCTGTTTCTAGTATTACAAATATTTTCACTCATATTGTCACTAATTTTTATGTTGCCCTATGTGTCTTTGCCATGTAGGTTTGTATTTTTATGTAGATACATAGTTTTTTACTTTAGTGAATTCAAAGAATTAATTTTGTGTCTTAAAAAAATCCGTCTCCATTTCAAATGTGAAAAATATTCTTTTGTCTAATTCTTTTATAGTTTTTTTTTTTATGGTTAGCTCTTTATTCTATCGGGGAATTTTTTTGAGCATGATGTAAGGTAGAGATCTAATTTTTTTCCCAAAGAAAGAAACATCTTTTATAATACCATTTATTATACAGTCTATTATTTTCCACAGTATAAAATGTCATCTTAATCACATTCTAAATATTCCAGATTTCCCTCTGCATATTAATGCATATTTCCCTATACACATAAAATATGTACAAAATTGAAAAAACTCCAAAACCTAAATAAGAAAATGGTTAAAAATCATGAACAAACAATTCATAGAAAATATATTTAACTAATCTCCAACCTGAATATAAACTTAAACTGTTGATTAAAATAATAAAAGAAAATAGTTTATTTTTAAAATCAGCAAAATATCACACTAGTGATTAAAAATAAACCAATTATAAAAGGTACATTTTAATGAACATTCTCATTCTGCTGATGAGAATGTAAATTGATGCAATCTATCTTAAAACATTAATTCTCATTACACAACAAATCATCCTCTGACCGTGCATTATAAAGAAACAAATTTAGTCTAAGATTTATATAAAGGAAGCTCATCACAGTGATATTTAAAACCATGACAAATTTAAAGCAATCTAAATGTTGAACAATAAGGATTAGTTAAATTAATTATGGTACATGCATATGAAAGAATATTAAGTTTTTGTAATTAAACTTTTTAAACAGTTTATCAGTAAAGAAAGTGTTTTTTTGCATAAGATTCAATATACATTCATTAACAGTAAGTCTTCTCAAGTAAATTTAGTATCTTCTTTGAAGAGATAACTAGACTAATGTATAAGTGAAATTCAACACATCTACAAGGGTCTATAGAGTTCCTAATATACATGTATAGAATTCCTAATACACCTGGTGGATTATAGTTGCCAGGTACTCGATATATAGAGGTAAATAAAACATCATCCCTGCCTTCAAAAAGTTTATAATACAAAGATATAGGAGAACAAACAAATGGAAAATTATAATACAATGTTCTATATGCAAAGAATATTCAGATTCACCCCATAAAGGAAAACAGAAATGGGTATGACTCAATTCAGGGGCATCAGAGCAGGATGACATAGAACTAGTGAATCTGGACTTTTGCAAAATGTTTCAGAAAGACTCTCCCATTCTCTGTATAGATCTTAATGAAAAATGCTGGATGGATGGCAAATCAACTTGATAAGTTTATTGTAGAACTGTATTTGATAATCAGTCTCTGCTAGCATATTTCAGGATGCTGTACTTGATCTTCCTACTATTTTTTAAAAAATGTTTTAAATAATTTGGATGAAGACACAGAAGGTGGAAAGAACATTTAACATAAAAGATGAAGGAACTGAGTGAAGAAATATCTGGCAAGGCTGAATGATGAACTTCACTGACAGGATGAGAATTAACCAAAATGCAAAGTCTCATATTTAATTCAAAAAATGGGTTAGTCTACAGTACTTTATATTTTAAAAGGTCAAGAAAGTTTTAGCATCATATTGGAAATCCTAACTAATGCAATAATCCAAAAGGAAGTAAAATGTTAACAGATTGAGAAGAAAGAAATAAAATCGTCATTATTTATAGATGACATAATCATCTATATAGAAAATCTGAAATAATCAACAACAAAAATTTCTGGAACTAATAAGCAGTTACAGTAGAGTGACAGAATACAAGGTTAATACACAAAAGTCAATTGCTTTCATGTATACCAGCAATTAACAAGTAGAATTTTATTATTCCCATTATTACTCCAAAAAGTTAAATATTTAAGTATAAATCTAACAAAATATGTACAACAGCTATATCAGGAAAAGTACAAAACTTTGATGAATTAAATGAAAGAAGAACTAAATAAATGGAGAGGTATTCCATATTCATGGGTAGGAAAACTCAATATTGTCAAGATGTCAGTTCCTCCCAACTTGATCTACAGATTAAATGCAATCTCAATCAAAATCTCCATCAATTTTTTTTGTGAATATAAAAAAAACTGATTCTAAAGTTTGTATGGAGAGGCAAAAGACCCAGAATAGCCAACACAATATTGAAGGAAAAAACAAAGTTGAAATACTGACACTGCTGAAATTCAAGACTTACTATAAGCTACAGTAATTGACACAGAATAGAGAGCTCAGGAATAGACTCTTTTCAACAAATGGTGTCGAAACAACTGTACATCCATATGCAAAATAAAAAAAAATTATTCTAGGCATAGACCTTACACAGACCTTATACTCTTCACAAAAATTAACTCAAAATAGATTGCAGATATAAATGTAAAATGCAAAATTATAAAACTCTCAGAAAATAACATAGGAAAAAAATCTCGATGACTTTGAGTTTGGTGATGACTCTTTAGATGCAACACCAAAGACATGATCCTGAAAAGAAATAATGAATAAACTGGACTCTATTAAATTTAAACATTTCTGTTCCATGAAAAAACACTGTCAAAGGGATGAAAAGACAAGCCACAGACTGAGAGAAAATATTTTCAAAAAACTTATCAGATAAAGGACCATTATCCAAAATATACAAATAATTCTTAAAACTCAACAATGAGAATACAAACAACCCAATTTAAAAATGGGCCAAATATCATAACAGACATCTCACCAAAGAAGATAAACAGATGGCAAATATGCATATGAAAAGACTTTCCACATCCCATTAGGGAAATGAAAATTAAAACAACAATAAGATACCAATATACTGTCAGAATGGCCACAATCCAGAGCACTGACAGCACTAAATCCTGGTAAGGAAGTGGAGCAACAGGAATGCTCATTCATTGTGGGTGGAAATGCAAAATGTTACAGCCAACTTTGGAAGATAGTTTTGCAGTTTCTTACAAAACCAAAAATACTTTTACAATATGATCCAACAGTCATGCTCCTTGGTGTTTACTCAAAGGAGTTGAAACTTGTTCACACAAAAACCTGTACATACACGTTTATAGCAGCTTCATTCATAATTGCCAAAAACTTGGAAGCAGCCAAGATTTCTTTTAGTAGATGAATAAATACATCAACTGTGGTACATCCAGACAATGGAATATTATTCAATGTTAAAAAGAAATAAGCTATCAAAACATGAAGACATAGAGGAATCTTAAATGCATATTACTAGGTGAAATAAGTCAACGTGAAAAGGCTAAATACTGTATGATTCCAATTCTATGACATACTGGAAAAGGCAAAACAATGGAGACAGTGAAAAAAAGAAACAAAACAGTGGCTGCCAGGAGTTAGGGAGGAGGGACAGATGAATAGGCAGAGCACAGAGGATTTTTAGGGGAGAGAAAATACTCTGTATGATACTATAATGGTTGATACATGTCATTATATATTTGTCTAAACCCATTGAATGGACAACACCAAGAGTAAAGCATAATGTAAATTATGGACTCTGGATTATGATAATGTGTCATTGTAGGTTCATCAAATTTAACAAATGGCTCATTCTGGCAGGGAATATTGATAATGTGGGAGGCTCTACATGTATGCAGGCACAGGGCATATGGGAAATCTGTGTACTTTCTGCTCAATTTTGCTATGATTCTAAAATTGTCCTAAAAAATAAAGTCTCTTTTTGAAAAAGACCAAGGCATTTTATTTGAGTGCAAGTTCAACACAATTTTAGATGAAACCGATGTATTTCTGTCCAAAACATTAAATGTGTAGCATCATAGTGATCTGCACTAGATGGATCATGCCCAAAACAAAACAATATCTCCCTTTAAGAAAGGACTTTCCAGTGATGTCAGAAACATGGCAGAGTGAGAGATATCCCCAGATCTCTCCCCTTGAAACAACAATAAGTGGAACATCTAAAACTCAACAAAAAAACACCTAAACTGCACACCAACACATCTGAGCATGGGATCTGCACATAAGAGCTACTACAGGTCAGAACCCTGGGAGTCGGGTGGTAGACTGGGAGAAACAAAGAAGCTGCCTCTTGCAGCAGGAGATCCCTGCAGGAGGAGGAGGAGGGGAGAAGGTGCAGTGGGTTCTCTGAACAACCCTGCTTGGGAGAGCTGTGAGCTCTATGCAGCCGGCGGTAGTACCCAGGCATCAGAGCAGAAAGCAGTGAAGTGGGGATGGAAGACAAAGGGGGACAGCAAAGAAACAACAGTTGATTATTATGAGCCGTGGGTGCAAAACACGAAGCTAAGCCGCAGCCGTCATCCCGCAACCCAGAGACACCTCCCACCACACCCTCCGAAATTGAACACAGCAGAGCCCCAGTGGAATCAGGGCAAACGCTACTGAAACAGTCGCTAACACTGACAGGGGCTGAAACTGAGGGTAGAGAGTGTGATTGAATATCTATTAGAAAAAAAAAAGACATTATTAAGGCTTTATATAAAGCAGGGATCCAAGAGGCTTAGATGCCACCTACTGGAAACCAAAAGAAAAACACCTTCTTAGCAACAGGCTAAAGAGAGACCTTTATGTAACAAATTTTACTGGAAAAAAAAAAAGCAGAACACACTTCCATTAATGCCCAGGCACAGAAACAGTCCATTAAACACCATGAACAACCAAGGTGACAAGGCAGCTCAGAAAGAAAGAGGAAAATCTCCAGAAAATAAACTTAAAGACATAGAAATATGTGACTTAAATAACAGAGAATTCAGGATGGTACTTCTGAAAAAAACTCAATGAGATCCAAAATAATTCATATCAACAATTTCAGGAATTGA
>NW_011889168.1:2709601-2859890 GCF_000151845.1 Pteropus vampyrus | reverse complement strand
CAAGGATAAAGAAGTAATGAAAACATCAAGCTATCAGAAAGGAAAACATAAAATGGCTATAAGAAGACCTCATATTTCAATAATCAACCTAAGTGTAAATGGACTGAACTCACCAATAAAAAGGCACTGACCTGCAGATTGGATCAAGAAAACAAATCCCAACCATATACTGCCTCCAGGAGACACATCTCAGCTCCAAAGACAAATATAGACTCAAAGTGAAAGGGTGGAAAATGATATTTCAAGCAAATGGCATTCAGAGAAAAGTGAGAGTAGCAGTACTAATATCAGACGAAATAGACTTCAAAATAAAAATGCTAAAGAAAGATATAAAAGGCATCTAAACAGGAAACCAAGAAGTCAAACTGTCACTATTTGTGGGTGACATGATTCTCTATATAGAAATCCCTAAAGACTCCACAAGAACACTACTATAAATGATAAGCAAATACAGTAAAGTTTCTGGTTACAAAATCAATGTTCAAAAATCCATACCATTTCTGTACTCTAATAATGAAATTTCAGAAAAAGAAGTGGAAAAAGTAATTCCTTTTGCAATTGCAACAAAAAGAATAAAATATCTAGGAATAAATTTAATGAAGCATGTGAAGGACCTATATAATGAAAACTACAAGATCCTATTAAAAGAAGTTGAAGAATATACAAAGAAATGGAAAGATATTCCATGTTCTTGGATTGGAAGAATCAACATAGTTAAAATGACCATATTACCTAAAGCATTATACGGACTTAATACAATCCCCATCAAAATCCCATCTGCTTTTTTTTTAAAGAAATAAAACAAAAAATCATCAGATTAGTATGGAAGCACAAAAGACCCCAAATTGCCAAAGCCATCCTGAGAAAAAAGAACGAGGCTAGAGGCATCACTCTGCTCAACTTCAAATTATACTACAAAGCGACAGTAATCAAAATAGCTTGGTATTGGCAGGAAAAACAGACACACGGGCCAGTGGAACAGAATCGAGAGTCTAGAAGGAAACCCATATTTATATGAGCAAATAATTTTTGTCAAAAAAGCCAAAAACATACAATGAAGAAAGGAAAGCTTCTTCAATAAATGGTGCTGGGAAAACTGGAAAGCCACCTGAAAAAGGAAGAAACTAGACTGGCGTCTATCACCACACACCAAAATTAACTCAAAATGGATTAAGGATCCGAATATAAGACCTGAAACAATAAAACGCATAGAAGAAAACATAGGAACTAAACTGAAGGACCATGGACTTAAAGAGGATTTTATAAATTTGACCTGAAAAGCAAGGGAAGTAAACGCAAAAATAAAGGAATGAGACTACAGCAAACTAAAAAGTTTCTGCTCAGCAAAAGAAACCATCAACAAGGTAAAGAGACAGCCATCCGAATGGGAAAATATATCTGCAAGCAACACCTCCGATAAGGGCCTAATATCCAAAATATACAAAGAACTCATACAACTCAATAACATCAAAATTCAAATGATCCAATCAAAAAATGGGCAGAGGACCTGAACAGACACTTCTCCCCAGAGGACATACGAATGGCCAACAAATATAAGAAAAGATGCTCAACATCGCTATCTATTAGGGAAATGCAAATCAAAACCACAATGAGATACCATCTCACACCGGTTAGAAAGGCTATAATCAACAGGACATGTAATAACAAATGTTGGAAAGGATGTTGAGAAACAGGAACCTTCATACACTGCTAGTGGGACTGCAAATTTGAACAGCTGCTATAAACAATGTGGAGTTTCCTCAAAAAACTAAGAATGTATCTACCATATGATCCAGCAATCCCTCTACTGGGTATTTACCCCAAAGATTTCAAAACCCATATCCAAAAAGATATTTGCACACCGATGTTCATAGCAGCATTATTCACAGTGGCCAGGACATGGAAGCAACTGAAATGTCTTATGATAGATGATTGGCTAAAGAATTGGTGGTACATATCTGCATTGGAACATTATTCAGCCATAAGAAGAGATGAAATACTGCCATTTGCGTCAGCATGGATGGACCTCAAGATAATCATGCTAAGTGAAATAAGCCAGAGAAAAAGTTGAAAATCACATGATATCACTTATATGTGGGATATAAACCTAAAAGCAACAAATGAACAGGACCAACAAACAGAGACTCATGGATATGGACTATAGACTAGTGGTTACCAGAAAGTAGAGGATGGGAGGAGGGAAGAAGTAGACGCGATAAAGGGGCTGAAAACTAGGGGGTAGGGGAAGGGTGAAGTAAGTAAGGAGAATCAAATATATGGTAGCTGAAGAAAACTGGACTTTGGATGGTAAACACACAAAAGAATATACAAATGTCAAATTATAATGTACACATGAAAATTATATAATTGTATTAACCAATGTTACCTCAATAAATTTAATTTAAAAAATTTCAAATTTCATATTTCCTTCCTTGATTAGATTCCAGTCTCCCTTTCTGGCCTCATCTTGGCCCCTCTGTCCCCATCTCCAAACTTCATACATTAGGCATTAGGACCACCTTAGGACTCCCAGCACAAACTTTGCTATTTCTGATCCACCTGCCCTGATCCTGTCTGGTGTGCCACCTTGTTTGCTTTCTGAATACTTGCATATATATACATATACATACATACATATATATACACATATATACATACATACACATATATGCATACATATATACACATATGTATATATGTGCACACACACATACACATACACACATACATACATATATACACATATATTCTGGTAGCTAGATAGAATTAGACTTAGATTAAAACCCATTTTTTTCTTGAGTACTAGACTTTCTAATTTTCTTATTGACCTTATTTAACTTAAATTACTTTATTTTAAAATTCAATTTTCAATATAAATCTTCCTTTTTATAAAAAAAGTATAGAAAGTATAAATTAAAAAGCATAATTACCTCACCTCTCATCCAGTTATCTAGGAGGAGAACCAGAAGAGTACATGTCACTAAAGGTAAGAAAGAACAGAGTTTTATAATATAGGCAGTAGACAGTTACATCAAATGCCCCTGATTCCAATACAAGTCAGGGCAAAAGTGGTGCATTCATTTTGGCAATAAGAAGATTTCTGGTGACTTTTTCCAGGATGGCTTCAGGTGAATAATGGAGGACAAGGTAGTAGGGCAGAGATGATGAGGGAAGAAGTGGAGACAATGAATGGGGACTATTTAGAGCAACCTATACTGTTCAGTGTTTTGAAAGCCATTGTGAAGATCAGGGCTGGCTGTTTTGGGTTTTGCAAAGCTCACTTGTAGGAAGGTAAGTGAAGGAAGAGACATTTTTGTGTTGTTCATACTAAATCCATACTACCTACCTAGCATAGTACCTGACACATAGTAGGTGCTGAAAAAATATTTATTGAAGTACTTAAATTTTTTCATAGGCAGAGAAGAGAAAGAAGAAACCAAGACTCCAGAGGTTAGTAGCTTAAATTTACTCTAGTTGCAATAATTTGAGGAGACTCTGAGTCAAAATGATTACCCCGTGGCCAGGTCTAGGCTCTTCTTGTCACGTTTCTTATGTCAGACTCTATCTATCACCCTTGCCATGAGAAGGGGAAGGATAGGTGAATGATCCATGGATAGGCACATGATCCAATTTTCCCCCCATGATCTTCTTACCTAGCCCCGAATAGGAAAGATCCCCTTTCCTCTACAGGGCTGGGGTTATCAGTGTTTGAGTCCAGAACTCCTAGAAGCCATGTTCCCTGGAGCATAAAGTCCATTGATAATATGAGAGACCAAAGCCAAAATGTTTAAGCAAAGGACAGGTCCTAAAGAGTTTGAGCTCCTGGAACTGTTGTCTCTGAGGCCAGCCTACTCATGCTTAGGTTACCTGAGCTATTAAGTGCTCCCTCTCCCCTACTCCATTTTCCTTGAGATCATTTGAGTTGGGCTTCTAGCACCTGCACCTGAAAAAGCTAAGGAGAGATGGAGCTGTGATTAGAAGCCTAATTTTTATCAGCACAGTCCACATCTGCCTCTCATGCCTGGTACTAGTGACAGACCAAGATCACTTCTTATCTTCAAAAGGATAGGCAGAAAACACAATTCTCATTTTTGTAAATAAGATTTTGTTGGAACACAGCCTTGTCCGTTCATTTGCATTTTGTCTATGGTGACTTTTGTGCTACAATGACAGAGTTGAGTGGTTGTGACAGAGACTATATGGAAAAAACTTAAACTATTTACTATTTGGCCCTTTACAGAAAAAGTTTGCCAACTCCTGATTTAGAAGATAACGATGGAGAGAGTGGTAGTGGACACTGTTGATGCCTCACCCAGATTCCCTTTTCCTGCTCTCACATTCATTTTCCAGCTGCTGTGACTGACTGTTGTCTGATAACTTACAGATGATTTCTTCTCTAGCTGCCTCCTTCTCCAAAGAAAATTGCCCAACAGTATCCATGACCCTTTACCTACTGCAGACTTTGGCCAATATTTGACTGAAACAAGGGTATAATTAGCATTCCAGAGTTCCCTGTGGGATCAGGCTGAAGCTAGTCTTCTGCTCAGATCACATTCCAGGATGCACCACCCACCCTATGTCACAGCCTATTGTCCTTCCTCAATACATTACTTCAACAAGAGTTCCTTGTCAACCACTAATTCTTGAAACTCTACCAAAGGTAGGAGACAAAGCATCTTTTGCAGGCATGGCCTAGTCTTGGAAGCACACTTCATTAAGACTGGTTATGACCTTTTTAATGTTTCTGAGTAGGTGAGGTGAACCAAGGAAATTATCCCTCGCATCTGTTCTAATACGCTCTTTCTTTTGCCCTTGTATTCCACCACATGTGAAAGCCCTTTCTTTACCCAAAGCTCATTCTTTACTTCAAAATTAAATATAAAAAGAAGAAAATCACTTTTCTAGCATGAGAACCAGAACAAGGTATGGGATTAGGGCTGCATCAGTCAGTGGCTTCTAGGAGAAGTCCTGATATTTTGACTGAAGTCATTAATCAGCTAGGAAGTTTGACATCTCAGGTTCTATTTTTTCTCCCTACATTTGACCTCTCCCATCCTTATACAAAACATTAAAATGTTGAACTTCCTAATGATCTCATATTCAGATCCTATGGATGAATTTTGCCATTTCTGAGAGAACACATAGCTGAGCAAATATATGAGTAATGTTAAATTTATCAGCTCTTTATTCATAGCTTGGTATTATTCATTTTTGTATTCACTGAGGTTGGTTGAGAGTAGCTACTTGATGTTTGCTCATGAATGAGTCAGCCTTTGCCCCACTGCCGGGCAGAGAAATGCAAGAATGTGCGAACCTCTTATGTTTGTAGCTTCTGGGAAGAGGGAAGAGATCAGACAAGCACATTTACTCATAGGCAAAGATGTTCCTCAACTCTGAACTTGGCCATTGGCTTGTATGTGAATTTGATGTTCAGGAGTGGCCATTGCCTTGGAGTGGGGCAAGGGTGTGGCTGGGCAGAGTTCAAGAATGCATTGTCCCATAAAATTTATCCAGTTTTTCTGCCTCCCATTCCCTGGCTGGCAGCAGTTTCAGATATAAGAAAGCTGCCCATTAGGGGTTTTCTTTATCTGCTACTGCACTGGCCAAAGGATTCTTGCTATACTTGGGAGGACCATTGCCAAAAGCTTACTAAATGCAACACACAGACTTAAACCCAATTTTGACTAAGTAGTTAAATAAGTAATGTCCTGAGTGGGTCATGCCCTTAAATGAACCCAGGTTATTATTTTTTATATAAAAAAAGTAAAACAGATCCCAGTTTTTCTTGCTTAGACTTTAGCTTCCTTTCCTTCCCGCCAACTCCTGTCTTCCCTCTTGCCCTTTTCTTCTTTTCCAACTCCTGCTCCTCTGAACCTTAACTGGCATTAGACAGCTAACAGGCAATCATCAAAGCTTGAAAATCACTCTTGAAAGAAATGTTCTGTCAGCTGCCCAAATGAGATTGAACTAGCAACCTAAGAAAGAGGCACAAAGATCATCCTATCCTAACCTTTCCAACAGCAAATTTTGCAGGAGTTACAGATGAAGAAAACTGCTACCTGGGACAAGACCAAAGTCATGAACCCCTCTCTTTTTGTCTTATAACGATTCCAATCCTGTTTTAGTTCAGAGATTTACTTAATTTTGAGATGCTCCCTGATGCACATCAGCTGAATAAAGCCTTAAACCTTCATTTAGGTAACTTAACTATTTTTTTCTTGACATTTTTAAAAAAACATTTTTAAAATTTTTAAATTATAGTTGGCATACAATATTATATTGGTGTCAGGTGTATAAAATAGTGATTAGACATTTATATAACTTACAAAGTGATCACCCTGATGAATCTAGTACCCACCTGACACCATACATAATTATTACAATATTATTGACTATATTTCTTATGCTATAATTTGTATGCCCATGACTATTTTGTAACTACCAATTTGTACTTCTTTATCCCTTTCCCTTTTTCACCCACTCCTCAATCTTTCCTTTCATCTGGCAACCAACATAATGTTCTATGTATCTATAGTTTCTGTTTTGTTTATTTTGTTTGTTAGATTCCACATGTAAGTGAAATCATATGGCATTTGTCTTTATTTGACTTACCCCACTCAGCACAACACCCTCTAGGTCCATTCATGTCATTGCATATGACAAAATTTCATTTTTTTAAATGCCTGAGTAATATTCCATTGTATGTACAGACTACTTCACCTTTATCCATTCATCTATTGATGACATCAAGGTTGTCTCTATGTCTTGGCTATTATAAATAATGCTGCAGTGAACATATGGATTCACATGTCACTTCGAAGTAGCATTTTGGGTTTCTTCTTTGTTTTATTTTGCCTGATATAAGTATTACTACCCTAGCTTTTTTGTTTTCATATTCATGAAACATCTTTTTCTATTCTTTTACTTACAGTCTGTGTGTGTCTTTCGATCTGAAGTGAGTCTCTTGTAGGCAGCACATGTAAGGATTTTGTTTTCGTATCCATTCGGTCACCCTATCTTTTGATCGGAGCATTTAATCCATTAAAATTAAAATTAATTGTTGATAGATATGTATTTATTGCCATTTAAGTATTTATATTTTTTATCTTTTCTTTTTCTTCCTCTTAAAGAAGTCCCTCCAACATTTCCTGTAATACCAGCTTGGTGGTGATGAACTCCTTTAGCTTTTTCTTGTCTGGGAAATTCTCTATTTCTCCTTTGATTCTAAATGATAGCTTTGCTGGTTAGAGTAGTCTTGGTTGTAGGTCCTGGCTTTTCATCACTTTGAATATTTCATGCCAATCCCTTCTGGCCTGCAAAGTTTCTATTGAGAAATCAGCTGAAAGTCTTATGGGAGCTCCCTTGTAGGTAATTAGATGCTTTTCTCTTGTTGCTTTTAAGATTCTTTGTCTTGAAACTTTGGAATTTTAATTATAATGTGTCTTGATGTAGGCCTCTTTGGGTTCATCTTGTTTGGGACTCTCTGTGCTTCTTGGGGTTGTATGTCAATTTCCTTCACCAGGTTAGAGAAGTTTTCCATTATTATTTCTTGAAATACGTTTTCAATTCCTTGCTCTCTCTCGTTTTTCTGGTACTCCTATGATGTGAATGTTGGTGTGCTTGATGTTGTCCCAGAGGTCCCTTAAACTATCTTCATTGGTGGGAGATTCTTTTTTCTTGCTGCTGTTCTGATTGGGTGTTTTCTGCTACCTTATCTTCTAAATTGCTGATTTGATCCTCTGCTTCATCTAATCTACTGTCGATTTCTCCTAAGGTATTCTTCATTTCATTTATTGTATTCTTATTTCTGATTGGTTCTTTTTTCTGTTTTCTATCTCCATTTTTATGTTTTCTATCTCTTTGTTAAAGTTCTCACTGAGTTCATCTATTCTTCTCCTAAGTTCATTGAACATCCTTATAACCAGTGTTTTGAACTCTACACCTAATAGATTGTTTGTCTTCATTTTGTTGAGTTCTTTTTCTGGAGCTTTATTCTATTATTTCATTTGGGACATGTTTCTTTGTATCCCTCTCTTTGTTTGTTTCTAAATTTTAGGTAAAGCTGCTAGGGTCCGAGTCTTAGTAGAGTGTCCTTATGTAGTAGGTGTCCTATGGGGCACAGTGGTACAGTCTCTTTGGTTTTCCAAATTTGGTGCTCCAGGTGTGTCCTTTGCATGGGTTGTGCATACCCTTCTGTTGTAGTTGAGCCATGGTTGTTTACACATCAATGGGAGGGTTTAATCCATGGGCTGATTGATTGTGAAGACTAGCCATGACTACAGTAGAGGAACTGTTGTGCAGGGGCTGACCTATGGAGCAGGATTTGCTTTAGCAGGGTTCTGGGGCCTGTCCAGTCTGCCCTTTTGTTATGTCATCATTGGTTGTGGTCATAGGTGGTGCCCCAGCTCAGACCAAAGCTGACCACTAGGTATGCAATCTATGGCCTTTTGAGAGGGGCTCCACCACAGGACAAGTTCAGCAAAAGCCTATGCCCTGCCCGGGGCCACCTGGCATGAGCCACCAAGCAATACACAAACGGCCGTCACCTACGCTGGTTTTGGATGTGCCTTGAGAGACCAAGCCACAAACTGAGACCAACTGGCACCAGCTGGGCTTGAGGCTGCTTAGCAAGTGGTACAGGGAACTCTGAGGCTAGATCCTGCATGTTTAAGTTTTGTGAATCTTTGAGAGATTTTAGGAAAGTGTGCAGCATGAGCCAAGACAGGCCGTTTGTATGGAAAAGCCACTGGAAGTGGCTTAGGTGGCCCACACATTAGGTGGGTAGGGTTTCAGGGAGTCACCAGGGCAGGGTGAGCTGTATCTGCCAGGTTGAATGAGACACAGATACAGTGGCTGCCTGTGTCTGCACGCAGGGAGTGGAAGGACTGAACAAAGGAACAATGCTCTCTGCTAGCACTTCTGTCTGGAAGAAAGCTGCCCCTCTAATCCTTGCCATGAAGGAAGACAATTCGGTTTCTCCCCATATGTCACCCAGCGCCTCTTGGGCCACTGCCACGGTGCTGTAGCTCAGAGCAAGTGAGTCCATCAGTGAGCAAATCTGCACGTGGGCCTCTCAAGAGGAATGTCTGTGACTCCAGCAGCCCTCCATCTCACTCAGCCGCCATCTCTGTTGGTTTTCACAGTCAGAAGTTGGGAAGACTTCTCTTCCTGGCACTGAAACCCTGGGCTGGGGATCCCGTTGTAGGGCTGGGACCCCTTGCTCCTCTGGGAGGACTTTCACAGCCAAGATATTTCTCCCAGTTCTCAACTGCCACACACAGGTATGAGACTAGCTCATTCCATGTCTCTGCCCTTCCTACCAGTCTCAAGGTGGCCTATTTTGTGTGTCTCCAGTTGTAGGACTTCTGCTCAGTTAGACTTCAGGCAACTCTCAATGATGGCTGTTCTGTAGTTCAGTTGCAACCCTGATGTGGTTGTGACAGGAGGCAAGCCCAGCATTTACCTACTCTGCTACCTTGACTAGAAGCCTTTTTCTGGACAGTTTGCTACCATGACTTGGATAGAGTCTAGATAAGCCCTGAATCTTGCTGGGGTTTCAGAGAAGGACAGAATGTACTGAAGAATTTTTGCTTTTTCTCTTCTTGGTGACAACAACTGTTGGGTTCAGAGGTAAGTCCTCCTGTGATCTTGTGCTTCAAGTTTTCCTTGTTAACGAAGGCTTCAGGCTTGATTCTTTGAAAGGGTCAACCTACTGTCTGACAAATCGCTGCCTATATTTTTCTTCTGTCTTTTGGGATTCACTGGGCAAGTGGAGAATTAGATGGCAGTACCATGGTAGAACAAGTTTTTTCTTCCTTCGATCTAGAAACTCTTTTATTATGGGAGACACATCCTACCCAACCTCCACACACCCCAACTGGACATATGTTCTACCATTATGATCTAGTGGTTAAATTTATCTCTGAGTAATAGGACTTCAGGAAAGGCTATATTGAATTCCAATGGCCCCTTGGGACTTGGAGTGAGCGAAAACTTGTGAATTTGTGTGGTGCCTTAGAACCAAAGAAAAAGAAATAGCTAACTTAAAATGGGTGGTTTTCTTTAACATGGAAGAAGAAGAAAGAAGAAGAGGAGGAGTAGAAGAAGAAACCATTAAAAACGGGAACAATTCGGGCTGACTCCTATCTATGGAGGTCTCTCTTAAACAACTTCAGCCTTTTCCTTTCATAAAAATTGCCTCCTTGCTGTCTAGCTGTTTCTGCCTCTTATAATCCCACTTCTCTCTGGCCTTCTTGCTTTTCTGCCTTCTTTCTCCTCCTCCAGCCTTTTCTCTGTTCTCTCTCATCTTTAGACCCAGACCTTCACCTTCCCCCTGCCACCCAAGAAGTTCTTAACCCAAAATCAACACCTTAGTCACAGGTGATCTTCAAACCATGGACATGGGATGAACTCCACATCATAGTCAAAGATCTCCCAAATTCAAGAGAGAAAAAAGTGGTGTAGATGACAGAGACTCTGTTCATCCCTCTGGCGACCAAATCAAAGTTTAGATGGAAACAAGGAGTAGCATCAAGGAAAGATAGCCTGGGATCTAGATGAACAAGCCATATAACAACAGAGAAATCCAAGAAAGCACCCTGCAATGGCAGAAGGTAGGACGGGGCGAGGACACGGGGCTGCTTGGTCCTGAGCAGCTGAGCGAGACAGAAGCTACAGCAGCAGCAGCAGCAGCAGCAGCAGCAGCAGCAGCAGCAGCAGCAGCAGCGATGGACGCCTCTTAAAGGGGCCGCGCCTGCAAGTGGATTTTTGCAGTGACAGACCTGCTTGCTCTGAGCACCAGTGCCTGTTCGGCTGTGCGCAAGGGGCACCAGAGACTTACAGGGAGACATTGTCGGAGTGAGAGCTGAGGAGAGACTCACTTGGTACAGAAGTGCCAGCATATCCATTGTTCTCTATTGAGCCCTCTCCCCTCCCAGTGTGCCGGACACGGCGCCACCATGGACGTGAGGTTATCAAACTGGATAACAGAGGTTGCTCTACCCAGAGGATTCCTTGAATCCTCGCCTACCCCAACTCGGACCCTACCCAAGCCACATCCAGGTATATCCTCAGCGAGTCAGGTGCTCCTTGTTAAGACTCACACTGGTGGAGGAAGCTGGTCTTGGTTTCTGGTGTGGCCTTTTGAGGTAACTATAAGCACAGCATCTGTGGATTGCTTGTTGAATCTTAACAGATGGCTCTGGAGGGGCAGAGGCTTGGGCTAAATTTGGCCTTCATCTGAACCCCTCTCAGGACTATGCCACTGGACACCTACTTCACAAATCCACACTAATAAGACTGGGAGACTTAGGAGCTTTGCCTAGTACGTAGAAACAGACATGGAAAGGCAGCCAAAGTGGGAAGACAAAGAAGCAGAAACCATATGAGAGAACAGAACAGAAATCCAGATATAATGGAGTCAAGTAATCTAACAGATGCAGAGTTCAAAACACTAGTTATAAAGATGCTCAATGAACTTTTGGGAAGCGTAGAGAACTCCAAATAAGAGATAAAAATGGAAATGAAAATTATAAAAGGGAACCAGTCTGAAATGGAGTCTCAACTTTGATTTGGTTGCCAGAGGGATGAACAGAGCCTCTATCATCTACACCACTTTTTCTCTCTTGAATTTGGGAGATCTTTGACTATGGTGTGGAGGTCATCCCAAGTCCATGGTTTGAAGATTATCTGAGATGAGAAGTATATTAAATGTAATAAACAAAATGAATAAAGAAGAGGATCAAATGCCCTATCTAGAGGACAGGAAAGCCAATCAGAATACTCAATCAGAATGGCAAGAAAAAAGAAGCCAAGACTATAAAAATAATTTAAGGGGGATATGGGACACTATTAAAGGTCCAAATATTCATCTGATTAGAGTAACAGAAGAAATTCAAGATGTTGAACAGCTGTTTGAAGAAATAATGATGGAAAACTTCCCTAACTTGGTGAAGAAAATGTAACTAAAACCCCAGGAAGCTCAGAGAATTCCAAAAATCAGTGATCCAAAGAGGCTCACAGCAAGACACACCATAATTAAAATGCCAAAGGTTAAATACAAAGAGAGAATCTTAAAAGCAGCAAGAGCAAAGCAGTTACCTACAGGGGAGCACCCATAACACTGGCAGCTGATTTCTCAAAAGAAACTATGCAGGACAGAAGAACTTGGCAAAAAATATTTGACAGGATGAAGTCCCAGGATATACAACCAAGAATAATTTATCCAGCAAAGCTATTATTTAGAGTTAAAGGACAGATAAAGAGCTTCCCAGACAAACATAAGCTAAAGGAATTTATCACCACTAAGCCAGTATTACAGGAAATGTTGGAGGGAAGTCTTTAAGAAAAAACATATATCAAAAAACAGGAATAAACAATGGTAACAACTACATTCCTACCAATAAGTACCTCAAATGGAAAAGAATTAAGTGCTCCAGCCAAAAGATAGAGTGGCTGAAAGGATAAGAAAACAAGACCCCTACATATGACAAGGAAGGGGATGGGAAAAGATATTGCTTTGATGGACCTAGAAGGCATTTATCAGACAGAGAGAGATAAACACTACATGATTTCACTTATATGCGGAATTTAAGGAATAAAAAGAACAAACTAATCAAAAACAGACTCACAAATATAGTGGACAATTTGGTGTTGGACAGAGGGTAGGGGAGTTTGGCGGGGCTGGAAGAATGAGATGAAAGGTTAAAGAAGTACAAATTAGTAGCTGATGGATGGTCACAGGGATGGGGAGCACGGCATAGGGAATGCAGTTAACATTAATACATTGGTTAGGTGGAGGGTCAGAAGAGGGAGGGAGCAATTGGGGGATCATTTTACTAACTGTATAGATGTCTAACCAATGTACTGTATACTTGAAACTAATTAAAATTTTGAAAAATAAATAAAGTTAAAAAAAGATCTCCCAAATTCTTAAAAGGATAGAGAGAAATGTATTGAGCAATTCAGGATAATTTGGGGACTTATGCTCCTGAACTTTCTGATCTATATCAGTTGGCACACCTTTTAGTAGGACCAGGGCAGGGGTGTGTGTGACAACTGTTTGACAAGGCCAGATGGCCACAAAAAAAATGAAGATTTAGCTAACCTTCTTAGAAATAATATATTCCCCAGATATGCTAAAGCCCTAGAAATAGGAGAAAGTCTTTTAAAGGTGATTACTGAAGTTTTATCCCCTCTCATTGACTGCAGAATCTAGTTCTGTCCACAAGAATGTGATGAGTATGTCTCTAACTTTAGGGACTGATTAAGACCACCTCTCACCCATGATAACACTTTTTTAAAAATTAATGATCTTAAGCCTGAATATCAGGTGCTGCTTTTCAGACTACACCTATCCATGAGTAATAACACAGCCCAGCAGTTTGTGGATAATGTGGCAAAAGAAAGAAAGAAAGAAAGAAAGAAAGAAAGAAAGAAAGAAAGAAAGAAAGAAAGAAAGAAAGAAAGAAAGAAAGAAAGAGACAAAACCTCATACCAATCACTTATGGCATTACAACTTAGACGCCTCGAGGGAAACAAAAGGATTTCCATGAATACGGCCATTTCTTGTCTGTCTCTTTAGAACCCTCAACTTCTCAACATGCTTTTCTCCTCAGACCTTTCATCCTTTCCCCTGTCCCACTCCCAATTTATTAGGGAAGGGGCTTTTTGGCTCAATAAGAAGCCACTATTAAGAGGTCACCTGAAGGATTTTTTCTTGATCTCACTGACTAGGATGACTCAGATCACCATCTTTGGTGGCTTCCCTTGACTACCCTGCACTCTCATCTCCCATCTCTCTTTCTCCTTAGAATTATCTCAGTTTTCTGATTTACTTTCCTCAGTCTCAGATTTCCTCTGGGCTTCATCATCTACAAATGTGGGAAAAAGAAATACTAGAAGGCTTATGAGATCCCACAATGTTCTTAAATTGTCCCAGTGTCCCCTAAAACCCAAAGCACTAGAGGGACCACCACTCACTGTTACAGATTTACTCATTTCTTGTACCTATCATTGCAGCTCTTCTGTCTTCTGCTTTATACAAGACTTAGCTGTAAATCATATAGGGCAACCACATTTCTTTGGCTTTATACCTCCATATTCAACACACTTTATAGTAATAGATCTCAGTTCAATCTTTCTCCTTAACTGGATACTTAAAACTGAGAATTTCTTGAAACTTGTTTGAAGCAAATGATGTCACAAAAGAGACAACTTTCCCAAGAAACTAGGTATAAGTAGATAACCTTGGATAGTAGACAGCCTCTACTCAAGACAGAATGACTTTGTCCCAATTTTATGATCTCATTGTTCACACTAGCCTTGTTTCTCATTCTTCTCATTTCTGAATTTATGTATCTGTACAAAACCTCCAAGTGTTATCCTCTCTCTGCTATTTATTTTTCATCTCCCTATTTTTTCTTTTCTTTTCCTCCTTTTTTCTTCTTTTTTCCTCAGTACCCTGAGCTTTTGGCATTTTCTGGCTCAGCCTTATATTTATGAAGCTAATGTCATCTATGATTGTTGATTCTGCTCATCTTTTCTCATCAGTTCCATTGCCTTTTTAGAAATATCTGTTTCCTACCCCTAGGGAAATATGTCTGCAAATACTGCTACCATTAGAAATAAGGTTTCACCTGAACTGGTCTTCAACAATCTCCAAGATCATCACACTCTACCTAGTATACTCACTCCCCAAATAGGGGCAGCCTGTTTTTCTCAATAGGAAACATTTGTTTCTAATCCTTGGTTCATGGGCCTGAGCTATTGTAATGAAACCTGCCAGGCCCAGTTTGAGGGGTGAATATCATTGCGCCAACTTCACTCAGGAAAACTACAAAGATCCATGTAGGAATGTTTTGCACCCTGAAGGTCCCCAAGGGATTTATATTTGTGTGTGTGTGTGTGTGTGTGTGTGTGTGTGTGTGTGTGTGTGTGTCCACCGATTATTGGTTTTTGCCAGCCAATTGGATGGAACCATGTTCTCTTCCCTATCCGAATTTGTCACTTCTTTAATTCAGGAGTCGAATTCTCACTCCCAAAACAAGAATAATCCATGATGGAGGGTGAGTACATCTCTTTGCAAAACATCCATTTTCAGTAAGTGATGAAATGGAACTGTATGAAGAAGGTAAATGGCTTGGAATAAGTCTAGATGTGTTCACCATCACTTGCACTGGATTTTACGCAGTAGTTATCCCTGAAAAAGCAACCCTATGGGTGTCTGAAGATGTTGATGCAATGCTGGAGTTTTCTATGCTGTCATTTCTGACGTCACCCATGCTACCAACAATGTCACCAAAATATTGATATACTTGCTCAAGAAATATTGAAATTTTAGTGGCTTTTGTCCATTATTGCCAGGCATTAGACATAATCTTGGTATCTAGGGGGTACACTTGTGCAGTTGTAAATGATTATTGTTGCACACACATCCACTGAAAACTTTCTGACATCTTTTTGTCGAGTGAACACATTTTTGAAGCTAACCAAAACATTCACCGTATGAATGATATAGCCCTCTCCTCTGGCACTTATGGACCATCATCGGGTTATTGGGAAAATGACCTCTTTCCCTGGGTATTAACAACAAGGATATAATCTTTGGGATACACTTTTCCCCAAGGGCTAGTGATTATTATTTTTGGATTATTTTTTCTTCTGATAGGAATACTTCTCCTAAAATGCATCCAAACTATCAAATTAAAATAAGTAGCACTGTCCTATCCAAACAGCTTGTCCAATCTATGATTAAAGATAGAAAACCAAACTGCTCTTCCAACCCACTCTGTGAGACTTTTTGACTCAATTCCTGAAACTTATACATCCTTGTAATTTTGTTTTCTCTCCTAAAAGATTTGCCTAGAGATGAAAGTTATTTATCTTGGCCAAGAACTATAAAAGAATCGAAGCAGACTTCAGTTTTCTTTGCTAAGACCTTTGCCTCCTTTCCCTTTTCTCTCTTCTCTTTTCCATTTTTTTTTTCATTTTCTATGTCCCACTACTCTGAACCTTGACTGACATTAGACAGCTTACAGACGACTCTCAAGGCTTACAAAGATAGCTCTGGAAAACACTGTTCTGTCAGCTACCAAAATGAGATGGCTTCAGTGATCCCAAGACAGAGGCATGAAAACTAACCTATCTCAACCATTCCAAGCACAAGTTTCATGGCAGTCACAGAGAGATAAAACCACAGCTTGGGATAAGACCAAAATCATGTACCCCCTCATCTCCAATCCTGTTTCAGCTCAGGGAGTTACCTAATTTTAAGGTGCTCTTTGATGTGCCTCATCTGAATAAAACCTGTAACCTTTCTTGAGTCACTTTAACTAAATATATTTTTCTTGACACTAAAATCTTTTCCCAAAACACATACCATCTTTAAGGTGTATAAAGGCATCTCAGCTGGCTGTGCTGGGCCTAGTCACTGCATCTAACCCCTTCCTTATTTACAAGTTATGATATATGTAGTTCTCTCTCTCATGGGGGAAGAGGCATGGAAGTGAAGAGCGAAGGGAGGGTATAGCATCTGTTCTTGGTTGGATCTAGAGCTGATTATCTTTTGTGTACCCCTCTGGATTCACTCTCTACCCTCTCCATCCTTCTCTGTTCTTCAGAAGACTGACATCTGTGAGATATATCAACAAGGTCCGCACCCTCTGGCTTTGTGTTAGGTTCAGCAAACAGGAGGTAACAGTAGATAGGCAAAAAGGATGGACAAAGTGGAGTTAAGGTATATATTATCTGGTTCCCTTTGTGCTTAGTTACCATGGCTGACTGAATCCTTGACCCAAAGCTCCTGTTGGTCATATATTCCCCAATTCTTGTAACTTCTTTTTCTTGCCGTTTCAAGCCTGGGGGATGACAGCTTCCCTTTGTTGTTAGCCTCAGAGAATTGCACTTTGCCTTGACTGTTTCTCTAAACTCTGCCTATACCTTTAGAAATAGCTCTTTATGCAATTTTCCTCAATTATCTACTTTAGTGTCATTTGATTCCTGATGGAACTCTGATACAGGCCCTCTTGAGTTGGATTTGAGCCTCTGTAGTTAGAAGAGAGATACCGACAAAACTATGTATGTTATACATATATATAGAATAGGATTCTGGGAATAACTAGAGCTTCTTTGAGACTCAAGTGACAAATTGTTTCTTTTTATTTACTCAATGATCAATTCCATGAAGACAGAGACCATGTATATCTTGTTCACTGCTAAATCCCCTATTATATTAACTATCACCTGTTGAGTACTTACTGTATGATGGACACTGTTCTTAGAAAATTACACATTAATATATTTAACCCTTACCAAAGTTCTGTAAGGCAATCATTAATTTTTTTCTCTCTACTTTTTACATATGGGGAAACTGAGACAAAATCAATTAAGTAATTCTCCCGAGGTCAGATGGCTAGTAAATAATGGAGACAGGATTTGAATCCTGGCTATATGGTTTTAGAGTTCATTTTCTTAACCACTGTACTCATCTGCCTTCTTAGAGCTTAGCACAGTGCTTGACACATAGTGGGTGCTCCATAAATATTTGAATAAAAAAATAAATAAAAGGACAAATAAATAAAGAATTGGAAAGGAGGCCATTCACTATACCACTGAATGGAAATTAAACATGCTTGGGAGCACTGAGGGTAGGGAGCTTTGCAAGCATCAGAGCTGGCATTCTTGGCATGAATGTAGGCATTCAGATGGTGACTGGTAGCAGTAGAGAGGCTTCTCCACAAAGCTAGTGGACAGTGGGCATGAACAAGGGGGAGCCAGAGTGGAGAAGAATGAGTGGATGCTGTGTAGAGACAGCAGTTGTCAGATTGTGTTGTGGGTTCATGGGAGCTGCCCTTTTGTGGCTCTCAGAAATAATGGGGAGAGGGAGACATGCAAAAGTTTTTTAAATAATTTAAATATTTTAAATTAAAATTAATATTTAAAAATAAAATATTTAAGTAATTTTCAGAAAATAGTCGTGTGGTACTGGCAATATTATTTTTTCCCTAAATGAAAGGCCGTTGTACATAGCAATGATAGGTTTATGGGTCAAGGACACCCAAGTAAGAGATGGGATGAGGTGAGGTCTGATTGAACTCAATGCAATAGAGAACACAAATGCGGAGTGCAGAGATGTGTGTTCTATCTCCAGCTATTCATCGAAACAACTCTGTGACTCCAAGCATGTCACTTACCTACTCTGAATTTTATCTGTACAATGAGAGGATTAAGCAAGGTGATCACTGAAGTCCCATGAGCTCTAACTTTGATATCCTTTAATAAATGTTTGCTGAGTGATTAAGTGATTGAGTGAATGAATGAAGTCATTATTTAACAAACCAAATTTGGAACAAGGTCCTAAATTTGCTGAACTTTATTTTCAACCTATGAAAGTAGGGTAAGAGAATGGGAAATGAAAGGAGCAGATAGTATTAAGGCATCCCAGAAATCATTTACACAAGAGACATGGGGGAAATGTGACTTTCACCAGTAAAAGGGGAAGCAAACCCACTCTTAGTTTCTCTAAGTTTGGCTTCTTAAAAAAATTTTTTTTTTTGCATTTAAAATGTTTATTATATCAAAGTCTGTGCTTAACTGGCTCAAGTATGTTTATTATAATAGCTAAGAAAAATTCAGATGGTATCTGGTTACAAAAGTATGGTAGCAATTGAAAAATCTGTAGTTTATCTTTGTTTTTCCTTTTACAGCTATATTGAAATATAATACACAATTAGTTGCTCATATATGCAGTGTATAATGTGTTTCTTAATTATAGTTGGCATACAATAATATATTAGTTTCAGTTGTACAGCGTAGTGATTATAGATCTATATAACTCAGAAAGTTATCACTGCAAGAAATCTAGTGCCCCTCTGACCCTGTACATAGTTATTACAATATTATTGACTATATTCCTTATGCTATACTTTGTATCTCCATTACTATTTTTTAAATATCCATTGATACTTTTTAATCCCTTTGCCCTTTTTCACTGACCCCCACAACCATCCTCCTGCTTAGTAGCCCTCAAAGTATTCTCTGTATCTATGAGTTTGTTTTTATCTTTGTCGTTGTTGTTGATTTTGTTCTTTAGATTCTACATGTATGTGAAATCATGTGGCATGTCTTTTTCTATCTGACTTACTCTATTCAGCACATTAGCCTCTAGATACATCATGCAATATCTTCTTCCATCCCCTTACTTATAATATGTGTGTGTCTTTTTATCTGAAGTGAGTCTCTTGTAGGCAACATATGTAAGGGTCTTGTTTTCTTATCCATTCAGCCACCTTATCTTTTGATTGGAGCATTTAATTATTTTTCACTTGAGGTACTTGTTGATAGATATGTAGTTATTGCCATTCTTTATTGGTTTTAATACATATTTTTTCTTCTACTTAAAGAAGTCTCTCCAACATTTCCTATAATTCTGGCTTGGTGGTGATGAACTCCTTTAGATTTTCCTTGTCTAGGAAGCTCTTTATCTGTTATTTGACTCTAAATGATAGCTTTGCTGGATAAAGTAATCTTGGTTGTAGATCCTGGCTTTTCATCCCTTTAAATATTTTGTGCCAAGCCCTTCTGTTCATCAGTTTCTTTTGAGAAATCAGCTGCTAGTCTTATGGGTGCTCCCTTGTAGGCAACTAACTGCTTTTCTCTTGCTGTTTTTTAAGATTCTCTCTTTGTATTTAACCTTTGACATTTTAATTATAATGTGTCTTGGTGTGGGCCTCTTTGAGTTCATCTTTTTGGGACTCCCTGAGCTTCCTGGGGTTGTATGTCTATTTTCTTCAACAGGTCAGGAAAGTTTTCCATCATTATTTCTTCACATAGGTTTTTAACCTTGCTCTTCTCCTTCTGGTACCCTTATAATGTGAATGTTGTTACATTTGATGTTATCTCATAGGCTCCTTATATTATCTTCATTATTTCAGATTCTTTTTCCTTGTTGCTGTTCTGATTGGGTGTCCTCCACTACCCCATCCTCTATATCAGTGATTTGATCCTCCACTTCATCCACTAGGTTGATTCCTTGTAATATTCTCTTTATCTCAGATATTGTATTCATTTCTGACTGGTTCCCTTTTATAATTATTATCTCTATTCTTATGTTTTTTACCTCTTTGTTAAAATTCTCAATAAGTTCAACTACACTTCCCCTAAGCTAATTGGGCATCCTTATAACCAGTGTTTTGAACTCTGCATCTAGTAGATTGCTTGATTCCATTTTTCCTGGATCTCTGTTCTATTCTTTCACATGGAACATGGTTCTTTGTCTCCCCATTTTGGCAGCCTTTCTGTGCCTGTTTCTATGTACTAGGTAAAGCTCCTAAGTCTCTCAGTCTTAGTAGCATGGTTTTGTGTAGTAGGTGTCCTGTGGGGCCCAGTGGCACAGTCCTGTGAGGGCCCAGCTGCAGGCCAAGTTTAGCCCCAACCTGTTCCCCTCCAAGGCCACCTGGTCAGAGTCAGCAAGCAATCCACAGATGGCTGCCACCCGTGATGTGCTTATAGCTGCTGCCAGTGTGGTGCTTGGAGCTGCTCAGCAAGAGTCAAAGGGCATGCCAAAGACACCACTGGATATGGCTTGGGTAAGGCTGTAATTTGGGAGGAGTAGAGTTTTGGGGACTCTTCTAAGTGGAGTGATCTCTGTTTTCCAGTTCGATGATGTCTCAGCTAGTGAAGCACATGCTGGGAACAGGGAGGGCTCAACAGAGGAACAATGGATACTGCCAGCACTTCTGTCTTTGAGAAAGCCTCACCTCTGGCCCTCGCTCCAACAACTCAGTGTCCCTCTGTAGGTCCCTGGTGCCCCCCAAACCCCCAGCAGCCGACCTGGCGCTAGTGCTCAGAGTGAGCAAGTCCGTCATCACTAAAGTCCGGTTATGGCCCCTTTAAGAGGAATGTCTGCATTTGCCTGCTGCAACTGCCATAACCTCTGTCTCACTCAGCCGCGTGAGACTGGGCAGTGTTGTGTCTCCACTCCTTCTACCTCCTATGCTGCAAAGTGATTTCTTTTTTCTTTCCCAAGTTGTAAGGCTTCTGTTCATCCAGACCCCAGGTGACTCTGCTTGCTGTTTGCTCTGTGGTTCTGTCACAACTTTGGTGGGGTCGCAAGAGATGTACAAAGCCTCTACCATCTATGCCATCTTGCCCCCTATTCTATAGTCTATCTTTGTTCTGAAGATCACTGTTCACATCCCTGACTACTATCTATCTTCTTTGTTTTAAGAAGGATGACAATTTTAAGATAAAAGTTCTGGGCCAGTAGGATGCATGACATAAAATGTTTTCAAGGTTTTTTTTAAGTTTTTGTTAACCATTTTTTTTTTTTTTAGTTTTAGTTTTTCAATTACAGTTGACATTAAATATTATTTTTATATTAGTTTCGGGTGAACAGTATCATAGTTAGACATGTATATGCCTTACAAAGTAATCCCTCCAATAAGTCTAGTACCTACCTAGCTCCATACATAATTATTACAATGTTATTAACTATATTCCCTATTCTGTACTTTACATTCCCATGACTATTTTGTATAAATTTGGTTCTTTTAGACTTCACATATAAGTGAAATTATACAGTATTGTCTTTGACTTATTTCACTTAGTACAACACCTCCAAGGTTGATCCATGTTGTTGCAAATGATAGAATTTCCTTCTTTCTCATGGCTGAATAATATTTTATTGCATATGGGTATATATACCACATTTTCTTCATCCATACATCAGTGGACACTTAGATTGTTTTCATGTCTTGGCTATTGTGAATAATGCTGTGATAAACATAGGAGTGCAGATATCTCTTCAAGATAGTAATCTCATTTTTTTTGGGTGTGTACCCAAAATCGGGATTACTGGATCATATTGTAGTTCTATTTTTAATTTTTTGAGGAACTTCCATACTGTTTTTCATAGTGGCTGCACCAATTTACATTCCCATCAACAGTGCACAAGGATTCCTTTGTTTCCACATGTTCTTCAGAATTTATCTGTTGTCGTTTTAATAATAATCATTCTAACAGGTGTAAGGCAATATCTCAATGTGGTTTGGATTTGCATTTCTTTGATTAGTGATGATAAGACCCTGTGAGCAGCTCTAGCTTTGAGATTGGCCCAGAGCCTGGTTCCCTGGGACCTGGTCGGGAGTCTAGGTCTGTGTGGACTGGTTTGGTGCTGAGGAGGGCCTAGGGATGTTACTCGTACTGGGATAGGCCGGGGGCCTGGATTTACAGGAGTTTACCTGGAACATGGGTTTTCAGGGGCTAACCTAGGAACCTAAGGCCACAGGATCTGTCTAGGACTGCAGGAGTTTGCATGAATTTGGAGTAGGCATAGTGCTGGGGTCTGTGGTAAAGTCAGGTGCTCACTTCACTTTCCTTCCCCCATGGGGAGAGTGTCTCTCTCCACATTGGGTTGCCTGGGCTTGGGGAGAAATGATAAGAGTAATGTAAAACTCTTTCCTACCCTCTTCAATGCATCTTTTCTTATTTCTGTGTTCTACTCCAGTACTGTAATCCTTGACTGAGAATCTTTAGCTCTTGTGAAGGTATTTTTGTGCATGGATAAATTTTCAAAATGATTTTGCTGGGAAGGGACAAGCACTAGAAATTCCTATAACACCATCTTGCTGATGTCACTCTTTAGAATTTCCGCACGGTTTATCTTACTCTTTTCTCCAAAGTTAGTCTTTTCTTGAGACACATTTTTGTTACTTGACTTTCACCATATGTTTTAGTTTTCCTCTTACCTTACTGGCTTCACCATTTCAGCTTTCTTTTTTGGATTATCTTTCTTTTCTCTTGAAGATGGAATAATCTAAGGGGTCCTCAGATCTCTTCTGTTCTTTATCTACCTATTTCCTAGGTGTATGGTTCCCAAACTGTCTACCAGGTGTCTGGGGAATGCTGTATAAACTCACAAGAACCCCATAGGATATTTAAACATTTGGAAAGAAACTTGGTGATTCTTGGTATATGGCAGCATTGCACAAACAACTAGCTTGAGGTAGTTCACAGCTCCAAACTTTTGTGAAGTTGGGTTTTTTTGGGTTCTTGTGATCAAAAGCAAATACTGCATGAAAATCAACCTAAAACAGGAAGCTAGGGTGGCAGTATTCGACCTGATTCTAAGGTTTGAGAAGTTGTACCCTGCCCAACAAATCTAACATCCAGTTAGCAAGTGATTGTGGTTATTTAGGAATGAAGTAAAATATGATCTTGTCTTTAAATTTTGTATATTATTTTTCCAAATGGCCTCTAAGTTGTTAGGGCATAACTACTTACTAACTTGTCTGGACTATTTGGTAAATAGAATTGGTTATGTCTTTTGGCACAGGAGTTCTGTGAAAAAATTACTGATATCCTAGGGGTGCTATGAACCAAGAATGTTTGGGAATCTGTACTCCAAGTGATCATATATGATTCCATGGCTTTAAATTCCTCCAATGTGAGCTGGAGCCCTGGAGGAAGGCCCACCTAGCAGGGGCTATAGACAGAGGGATGCAGCCATTGCCAAGAAAGGGGCCCAAAGCACGGAGCAGGCAGGGAAAACATTCGCTGACTTCTCTATCTTTATACTTTTTATTTTACTGTGAATGCATCAATTGGCTGATTCCAACTAGAAGCCTGAAGTAAAAGGAGCCCAGACAACGGTCTATTGTATAGCACAGATTAGGGCAAGGAAAGCTGGAGAGGGATGTGAATGGGAGTGGTAGACAAACGAAATAACTGGGATGACTATGTTGCATTATGGCCTGGCAGGTTAAAGTGTAGATGTCTCACACCTCACAGTGTGTATGTTAGCCTTTTAAGCATAGAAATCACACCTTTTAATAATCTCATGTATCTCCCAAAGTTAGTACCTGGATTAGATGTGCATGATTCATGCTTATTGACTTGAATAAATTCGAATCATCCTCATTGTTTTAAAGTCCCGAGGTTTTACAATGATCTGGCATATTCCTTTCTGCCATGTTGCCCCAGATCAAGGCAGCATCATGGCCTCCCCCTTACACATAAGATGCTGTTGTTTAAATAGCTGCCTTTCACTTGGCTCCTTTATGCTAACCAGAAACTACTTACCTCTCTTGATTTCTGTGAGAGCCAACATTCCTGCCTTTCACAGCATACTCCATGAATCCTGAAATCTTCTTTTCCAGAGGCTTTATGTATGGACGAGGCTTTATGTATGGACAATTCTCATGTTTTCCCTATAGCATATACTTTCACTGTTTTCTTGCCCACTGGCTGTCTGTTATTATAGTGTCAATCACCATGGTATTCAGGTGCTTTTGAAAAGGTAAGATGAGGAAAGGATGTTTTAATTATGAGATAGCTAAACTGTGATGAACTTGGCTTCCTTCAAATTCCTTTGTACTTAGAAACTTCATAATTAGGCTGCCCTGTCCTTGATGAACAGGACAGCATAGACTGGGCAGTTATCTGAAGAAATGAACCTGTTTTTGAGAGCAGATGAAATCTGCCTGTAGCCTGCTAGAAAAACCAATGTTTCCTGGAGTCAGGAGAGTTCTGTCCTCAGTTGTTGCCTCCCCAATTCAGCTGTGAGTCTGACCCAGTATATTAGTTATCTATTTGCTTCAGAACAAATTACTCTAAAACTTAGAAGGTTAAACCAATAAACATTTATTATCTCACTGAGTTTCTCAGCGTTTGAAATTTGCAAGAGGCTTAGCTGGATAATTCTGGCTCAGCGTTCCTCAGGAGGTTGCAATCCAGTTGTCTGCACTGCAGTCATCTCAAAGTGACTAGGGAATTCACTTTCAAGCTCACTCACATGACTTTTGACAGAAAGAATAAAATAAAATATGGGTTATATGGGCCTCCCTGTAGGACTGCTCACAACATGGCTTTCCTCAGAGAGTGATCTGAGAGACGGTACCCAAGACAGAAGCTACTGTCTTTTATGACCCAATATTGAAAGTGACATACCATAACTTCTGCCACATCCTATTTGTCACATAGTTTAACCATGATACAATGTAAGAATGGACTACACAACTGAATACCAAGACTCAGGGATCTTTTGAGGCCATCTTGGAAGCTGCCTTTACCCCAGATCTTAAAAAAATGTTAGATAATGAGGCTCCTCATGATAGAGTGTTGGCTGCAGTGGAGTCAGTGCCCAGGAACTCCTCCCAGCAATACATGGTCAGCTGTAAATGGCTCTAAGGAACTTAAACTGTGTGGCTAGAGAAATAGGAATAGGGTCTGTGGGTACTAATGTCCCATAAACATTAGACTGGTTTACACACCATTGAAAGAATCAAGAATTAAGGATCCAGACTGCATCCCCAACTTTCCTGGTTCTAAAGACAAACTAGCTATATTAGCATCACCTGGAGAATTTGTTAGAAACACAAATTCATTGCCCAAGATATACTATATCAGAAATTCTGATGTGAGCTCACTAAATAATTTTGATGTATATCCAGGTTTGGGAACCACCATAAGATCATACAGATTTTGAGGGAAGAAATTTAGCCTGTAATTAAAGCAAGGGTCTGACTTTGGCTGCTGAATAGATTCAGTGAGTGTAGGCTGAGTCCATAGCTGCAGCTGTTTGAAGGCACAATGATGGAAGATACCCAAGAAGCCTGTGTTTACTTATTAATATTAATTGTTTAAGTACTGCTTCTCTACTTGCCTTGGTATTAAAAGAAAAAACAGAACCCAGAATGCAATGGAATGAGCAAAATGCACAAAGTGTGAATTTACAATTACATCAAATTCTCACCTTCTTGTTATTGAGTGGTTGGTCATGTAAGGGCCTAGAGACACAGAAAATTTTCTGCGAGCTTAAGGAGTAGATGAGAAAATGCTATGAAGCTTTTCTCAGGATATAATGTTCAATGTCATATTCCCTTCTTTGTCTTTTGTTTCATAGCAGACTGATATGAACAATCACTTGTGCACCATGCCATGCCACTGGAGCTTCAACTCTATGGCCTTTGGTAGAGTAACCTCTTTGCTATGAAGATAGTTAAAAATTGCTTTTAAACATCTCCCTAAAGGAGTTCTGATTTCAATACAGAGATT
This sequence comes from Pteropus vampyrus, assembly GCF_000151845.1. Taxonomy (NCBI): domain Eukaryota; kingdom Metazoa; phylum Chordata; class Mammalia; order Chiroptera; family Pteropodidae; genus Pteropus; species Pteropus vampyrus. Next base: position 2,833,838 of record NW_011889168.1, on the reverse strand, counting down.
TAGAAAACTGGAGAAAGTCATTCCCACCTTTATAATACAAAAGACCAGACAGATTAGGTACACACACATTTTCTTGAGAGAGCTGACTAGCTGGATAACCAACTAACCTGAAATCAAAGGAGAGGTAGGCATCCTGGAGACAGGATATTTAGCTGTGACAAAAGTTCTTAGACACTAGTATGAAAAATTCACCTAGAATCAGTGAAGGTTGAGTGTAGATTGGTGGTAGAGTATGAAGACCCTAGGGACTGCAAATATAAGGCAAGCTTTTCTCCATTGACCCACTTGCTGAAAGTTCTGAGAAAGCATCCCTCATGTCGAATGCTTAGAGGAGAAGAATAGCAGCCAATGTGGAAAAGGCAGGAACTTCTGCCCAGAACTTTCTCTCTTGTATCTTCTACAGAACAAAAGCCTTAATCCATGTAAGGAAGGGCAAGGATCACTGCTGTCCTTATCATAAAGCATTGTTGAAAATATGTTGAAGCTAGGAGAATGGACCAGAGAAAAGTAAACCTATACCCTCAAGGGAACAGCAGCAATGGATACAGGGCCCTGAAATATATATGGGAGAGGCACTGGAGCACTGAGAAGGCTACATACCAGAGGTCCAAGAATATAAGGTCTGCCTAAAACTGAAGTTTAATTAGAACAATAGATATCCCACTCCCATGCTTTCCTACAACCATCTAACAAATTTCAAGTAACAAATAATAGTAGAATACTCCCAGAAGAGTCGCAAGACTGTGAAGACAGTCACAGTTTAAGAGAAAACATGTGACACTGAAAAATCCATCTGACAAACCAGTGTCCAGCCTAAACACAAGGTATTGTTAAAGCAAGTTCAAGTCTGTGTTGCTTTGAAGGTATACTAAAGCAAACAACAAATCTCAAATCCAGCTTAATTCTTGACTAGATTAACTCAAAGCTCCATGATAAAGGCTTAACAAAAGGAAAAGCATGCACATTTCCAGACATAAAAACTATTTTTTGAATAGTCTCTACTATTCAAGATGTCTATGTATCAACTAAACACTATGAGGTATACAAAAGGAAAGAAAAAAACAATTCCAAGAGACAAATCAACAGAACAAGATACAGAGATAACACAGACGATGGAACTATCTGACATGGAATTAAAATAGCCATGAGTAGTATGCTAAAGGCCCCAGTGGAAATGGTGGACAACATGCATAATCAGGTGGGAAATTTTCACGGAGAGATCAAAACTATAAGAACAAGTCAAGTGAAAAACACAGTAACAGAGATGAAAAATATCTTTCTGGCTCATTAGCAGACCTGAAGCAGCCAAGGCAAGAAGCAGTGAATGTGAAGCTAAGTCAATAGAAATGATCAAAACTGAACACAAAAAGAAACATGAGTAAAAAAATAAAAATAAAAAAGAGAACAGAGCAATCTAGCAATCTAGCAACATCAGATAGTCTAACATATACACAATTAGAATCCAAGAAGAAGAAAAGAAAGAGAATGGGGCAGAAAAATATGTGAAGAAATAATAGCTGAGAATTTTTAAGCGTTAATGACAAACACTAAACCACAGATCCAAGAAGATGAGAACAAGAAAAATAAATAACAAAAAGCCAAATCCAACCCCCCAAAACACCCACCTCCACATAAAGTCATTAAACTGATGAAAACAAAATACAAAGAGAAAATCTTGAGGCACCCAAAGGAAAAAAAAATAAGAAGGATAAGAATTATCATAGACTTCTCGTCAGAAACCAAGCAAACCAAAGACAATGAATGACAACTTTAAAGTGCTGAAAGAAAATTACTTTCAATCCAGAATTTCTTTCAATCCAGAATTTCTAAGGGCCACAAAAATGCCTTTCAAAATAGAAAGAGAAATAAACACTTATTGAGACAAACAAAAAATAAGAGCTACTCGACCAGAAAAATTAAAGGAAGTTCTTTCAGCAGAAGGAATGTGATTATCAGGTAAAAACTTAGACACAAAGAAATGAAGAGCACTTGAAATGGAATAAGTTAAGGTAAAATAAAATTTGCTTTTTAAAAAAATTTAAATTGCTCTAAAATAAAAATAAATGATTAAAACAAAATTGAGTTTATGGCATATGTAAAAGTAAAATGTATGATAATATAGTACTTTAAACAAAGGAGAAAGAGAAATTGGGAATACACTAAGGTCTGTATACTACACATAAAGTGGTATAATATTGTTTGAAGGTAGATTTTGATTAACTGGTGATATATATTGCAAGACCTAGAGTAGAACAAACATTTTTATGAAGTATAAATAATAAGTTTTTAGTGGAGATAAAATGAAATAACAAAAGCTCATTCAAAAATATGCAATTAATACAAGAGAAGGCAGAAAAATAAGTAAAAAGAAACAAAGAACAAGTGGATCAAATAGAAAACAGCTAGCAAGATGGTAGATATGAATTCAACTATATCAATAATCACATTAAATGTGAATAGTTTAAACACACCAATGAAAGAGAAATTGTCATATTGGATTGTAAAACAGCAAAGCCCAACTACATGCTGCTACAACAAATCCACTTAAAATAGAAAGGTATAGACAAATTAAAAGAAAAGGATAAAAAAAGATACGATGTAAACACCATAAATAAAGAAGTTGGGTAGCTATAGCACTATCAGACAAAGTAAACTTCAGAACAAGAAATATTGAAGGTAAGGAGGGACATCACATAATAATAAAGGAATAAATTCTTTAAGAAGACTTAGTAATTTTATATACACATGCATCTAACACAGAGTTTAGAAATACATGAAGCAAAAACTGAAAGAATTGAAAGGAGAAACAGACAAAACTACAATTATGGTTAAACTTCAATACTAGTCTGTCAATATATTGGTAGAACTAGTACCAAGAAAGTCAATAAGAGCACAGAATAAGTGAACAACACTATTAAACAACTTAACCTAAATATCATTTATAGAGAATGCAAATCAATAAGAACAGAACCTACATTCTTTTCAAGTACACATAGAGCATTCTCAAAGATAGGCCATATCCTGTGTCAAAAATCAAAGAGCATATTTAATATTAAAGAAATCATCCAAAGTATATTCTCTTGATGATAATGGAATTAAACTAAAAATCAATCACAGAAAGATTTCTCAAAAATCTTCTAAGGTATCAAAATTAAATAATACCATTGCTATGAACATTCAAGTACAAGTTTTTATGTGAACATAAATTTTTATTTCCCTTGGGTATATAACCAGGAATGAAATTGCTGGGTCATACAGTAACTCTATGTTCAGCCTTTTGGTAAACTATAAGACTGTATTCCAAAGACTATCCCCCCGCCCATTGACTTGTCTTTTTGATGCTATTTTAAATGGAATTTTTTTTCTTAATTTTATTTTTTGATTATTTCACGTGTATAGAAATATAATTTATTTTTTTTATTGATCTTGTATCCTGCAACCTTACTGAACTTACTAGTTCTAATGATATTTGAGTGGATTCCTTAAAATTTTCTATATATAAGTTCACGTTATCTAAGAAAAGAGATGGTTTTACTTCTTCCTTTGCAATCTGGATGCCTTTTATTTCACTTTCTTGCCTCCATTATAGTGTTGAATACTGAAGTAGTGAGCAGAGACATCATTGTTTTGTTTCTGATCTTAAGGTAAAAGCATTCAGTCTTGCCATTAAGGATGATGTTAGCTGTGGGGTTTGTTTGTTTATTTGTCTGTTTCACCTCCGATAGCTGTGAGCTCTTTTTCTTTTAATAATATTTTTTAATTTTTCAATTATAGTTGGCATACATTATTATATTAGATTCAGGTATACAACATAGTGATTACACATCTATATAACTCACAAAGTGATCACCCCAATAAATCTAGTACCCCTCTGACACTGTACATAGTTATTACAACATTATTGACTATATTCCTTATGCTATACTTTATATCTCCATGACTATTTTGTAACTACCAATTTGTACTTCTTAATCTCTTTGCCCTTTTTTACTGACCCCCTCAATCCTCTCCTATCTGGTAACCCTCAAAATGTTCTCTGTATCTATGAGTTTGTTTCTGTTGTGTGTGTGTGTGTGTGTGTGTGTATTTTGTTCTTTAGATTTCACATGCACACGAAATCATATGGCATTTGTCTTTCTCTGACTTACTCCACTCAGCACAATACCCTTAAAGTCTATCATGAAATATCTTTTTCCATCCCTTTACTTTCCATCTGTGTGTGTCTTTTAACTTGAAGTGAGTCTCTTGTAGGCAGCATATGTAAGAGTCTTGTTTTCTTATCCATTCAATCACTCTGTCTTTTGATTGGAGCTTTTAATTCTCTTTCATTTGAAGTACTTGTTGATAGTATGTAGTTATTGCCATACTTTATTCATATTTTTAATACATATTTTTTTTTTCTTAAAGAAGGCCCTCCAACATTTCCTGTAATACTGGGTTGATGGTGATGAACTCCTTTAGCTTTTCCTTGTCTGGGAAGCTTTTTATCTGTCCTTCAATTCTAAATAATAGCTTTGCTGTGTAGAGTAAATTTGCTTGTAGATCTTGGGTTTTGATCACTTTGAATATTTTGTGTCAAGCTCTCTGGCCTGCAAAGTTTCTGTTGAGAAATCAGCTGACAGTCTTTTGCGAGCTCCCTTATAGTTAACTAATTGCTTTTCTCTTGTTGCTTTTAAGATTCTCTCTTCGTATTTAAACTTTGGCATTTAAATTATGTGTCTTGGTGTGGGCCTCTTTGAATTCATCTTGTTTGTAACTCTCTGAGCTTCCTGGGGTTTTATGTCTATTTCCTTCACCAGGTTAGGGAAGTTTTCCATCATTATTTCTTCAAATAGGTTTTCAACTTCTTGCTCTCTCTCTTCTCCTTCTGGTATCCCTATGATACAAATGTTGTTATGCTTGATGTCCCAGAGGGTCCTTAAATTATCTTCATTTTTTTTTGTATTCTTTTTTTCTCTTGTTGCTGTTCTGATTGGGTGACATTGGCTTCCCCATCCTCTATATCAGTGATTCTATCTTCTGCTTCACCCACTTTGTTGATTCCCTCTAATGTACTCTTCATCTCAGATATTGTATTCTTCATTTCTGACTGGTTCCTTTTTATGTTATACATCTCCATTTTTATGTCCTTTATCTCTTTGTTAAAGTTCTCACTGAATTCATCTACTCTTCCCCTAGGTCCATTGAGCATCTTTATAACTAGTGTTTTGAAGTCTGTATCTGATAGATTGTCTCCGTTTTTGCTGAGTTCTTTTTCTGGAGCTTTGTTCTGTTCTTTCATGTGGAACCTGGTTTTTTGTCTCCCCATTTTGGCTGCCTCCCTGTGTTTGTTTTTATGTACTAGATAGAGCTGCTATGTCTCCTGGTCTTAGTAGAATGGCTTTATGTAGGAGCTGTCCTCTGGAACAGTCCTGGGAGGGTCCAGCTGCAGGTCAAGTTCAGCCGCAGCCTGAGCACCTCTGGGACTACTTGGTAAGAGCCACTAAGCAATCCATAGATGGCTGTCACTTGTGCTGGGCTCATAGGTGCCTCGAGAGAACAAGTCAGAAACTGAGGCCTGCTACCACTAGTGTAGGGCTTGGGGCTGTTCAGCAAGAAGTACAGGGCACGCCGAGGCTAGATGCTGCTTCTTTGGGTTTTGTGAGCCTTTGAGAGATTTTAGGAAAGTCCACAGCAGAAGCCAATACAGGCCATTTGTATGGAATAAACCACTGCAGGCAGCTCGGGTGGGCTCACAAGTTGGGACAGGTGGAGTCTCAGAGGATCACCTGGGTGGAGTGAACTGTGTTATCTAGTTTGATGGTGACTCAGCTATGGTGGTGTCTGTGTCTGCAGGCTGAGATGGGGGAAGACTCAACAAAGGAATAATGGATACTTCCAGCACTTCTCTCCAAGAGAAAGCCACATCTCCAGCCCTTGCCCTGAAGCCTACAACTCAGTGTCTCCCTGTATGTCCCTGGCACTCCTCAAGCAGCTGCTCCAGTGCCGGATCTCAGAGCAAGTGAGTCTGTCAGTGAGTAAGGACATGGACCCTTTAAGAGGAATGTCTGTGGCTTCTGTAGCCCACCATCTCCCTCAGCCACAACTTCCACTGGTTTCACAGCCAGAGGTTGTGAGGACTAGTCTTCCTGGCACTGGAATTCTGGGCTGGGGATCCCAGTGTGGGTCAGGGACCCCTCACTCCTGAGGTTGGGAAGGGGGCTCTGCAGCCAGGATAGACCTCCTGATTCTCCATCACCACACATGATTGTGGAACCAGGCTTTTTGCATCTCTGCCCCTCCTACCAGTTTAAGGTGACCTCTTATTTTTGTCCCTAGTTGTAGGCCTTCTTTCAGCCAGACCTCAGGTGACTCCTAGTGATGGTTTTTCTGAAGTTTGTTATAATTTTAGTGTGGTCATGAGAGGAGGTGTGCACAGAGTCTACCTTCTACTCCATCTTGACCATCTACTCTGTGGATTCTTAATAGATGATTTTTATCACTTTGAAGACATTTCCTTTTATTCCTACTTTGTTGAGTGTTTTTATCATCAGAGCTTGTCGGATTTGTCAAATGCTTTTTCTACACTTATTAAAATAAATATGTAGTTTTCATTCTTTTTATTATTTCGTATTACATTATTTGATGGATCTTGGTTTTTTTTCTTTCTCGTGATGTCTCTATCTGACTTTAATATCAGGATAATAATGGTTTCATGGAATGAGTTGAGAAGTTCTCTCTTCTATCTTTTAAAAAGTCTGTGAAGATTTCATATTAATTCTTTAAGTGATCGTTAAAGTTAACCAGTGCTGTAGATTTAATGTTTGTGTCTTCCCAAAATTCATGTGTTAAAATCCTACCCTCCCCAAATTGATGACATTAGGAGATAGAATTTCAGGAGGTGATTAGATCACGAGGGTAGAGCCCTCATGAATGGAGTTAGTACCATTATGAAAGAGATCCTAGAGATATCTTTCACCTCTTCCACTATGTGAGGTTACAGTGAGAAGACAATCATCAGTAAGGAAATGGGCCTTCAGAAAACATCAAATCTGTTAATACCTTAATCTTAGACTTCCCAGCCTCCAGAATGGAGAAATAAATCTTTGTTGTTTATGAGACATCTAGTTTACAGTACTTTGTTATAGCAGTCTGAATGGACCAAGATAACCAGTAAAGACATTTGGGCCTAGGCTTTTGTTTGTGAGTAGTTTTTATGTTTTTTTTTTTAAATTCAATCTGTTTACTTGTTATACGTATATTCATATTTTCTATTATTTCTTGAGTTAGCATACTTTGGGTCATTCTAGGAATTTGTCCACTTCATCTAAGTTATCTAATTTGTTGACATAGTTGTTCATATTTTTGTTAATATTTATATTTTTGTAAGGTTGGTATTAATGTTCCCTTTTACAATCCTAACTTTAGTAATTTGAGCCTTCTCTCTCTTTTTCTATGTTAGTATAGCTAAAGTTTTATGAATTTTGATGATCTTTTCAAACAACCAACTTTTGGTTTTGTTGATTTTCTTTATTGTTTTTCTAGTCTCTCTTCATTAATTTCAGCTCTTATCTTTACTATCTCCTTCTTTGTCCTTACTTTGAGTTTAATTTGCCTTTTATGTATCTTAAAGTAAAGGTTATGTTATTAACTTGAGATCTTTCTCCCTTTTTAATATAGTTGTTGATAGTTATGTATTTCCCTCTACATACTTTAGCTGTATCCCACAAGTTTTGTTTTAGTGTATCTTCATTTACTCATAGAAAAATATTTTTCTCATTTTTCTTGTGATTTCTTCTTGATTGTTCTCTATTATTTAGGAATGATTTCTTGAATTTTCATATATTTGTGAACTTTTCAAGTTTCTTTCTCTTTTCAAATTCTAATTTTATTCCATTGTGGTCAGAGAGCATACTTCGTATGATTTTAATCCTTTTAAGTTTATTAAGGTTTATTTTATAAATTAACATGTGGTCTATTCTAGAGAATTGTTCATGTACACTTAAGAAGAATGTATATTCTGCTGTCGTTGGACAGAGTGTTCTATAGATGTCTGATTGATTTATAGGGTCATTAAACTTCTATTTCCTTATTGTTCTTCTGTCTAGCAGTTCTATCCATTATTAAAAGTGGAGTAGTGATGTCTCCAAGCATTATTGTTGAGTTTCCTATTTCTTCCTTCAACTCTCTCAGTTTTTGTTTCACATATTTTGATGCTCTGTTATTAGGTGCACATATGTTAATCAACTGATTTTTAACAAAGATGTAGATGCATTCAATGGAAAAATTATAGTCTTGTCAACAGATAGGGTGGAAATTGAATATCCATATGCAAAAAAGAAAGAAAGAAAGAAAGAAAAATGTATCACTACCCATATGCAAAAATTAACTCAGAGTAGATCATAGATAAAAATGTAAAACACAAAACTACAAAACTTCAAGGAATAAAAGAAGAAAATTTTCATAATCTTGAGTTAGGCAAAAGAGGTTTAGACACTATACCCAAAGAATGATCCACAAAAGAAATGGACCATACCAAAATTAAAAACTTTTGCTTTGTAAGGAACACTGTTGAGAGGCTAAAAAGACAAGACGTACACTGGGAGAAAATATTTGCAAATCAGATTTCTGGCACTGGAAGGACTATCCAGACCAAATAAAAATCTCTCAAAATTCGACAATAAGAAAAAAGAGCTGAACTGAAGTTCAACAAAAATATATGAATCACAAGTAAATATGAAAAGATGCTCAAGATCATTAGTTATTGGGGAAACACATAGTAGGACAATAAGAAGATACCTGCATATGGCTATTGGTATGGCTAAATAATAAAAAAAAATACTGCCAATACCAAGTTCAGAGGAATTAGAACTCATGTATGTTGCTGGTGCAAATGAAAATGATTGTGGAAAGGTTTAGTAGTTTCTCATAACAACAATCCTGTTCTTGGGCATTTACCCCAAAAATGAAAACTGTGTTTGCATCAAATCCTATACACAGATGATATGAAAACTCTATACATAATTGCCTCAAACCAAAAAGAAACACAAATGTCCTTCAATTGACATATGAATAAACAAACCTTGGTATATCAATATAGTAGAATACTCCTCAATAATAAAAAGGAACAAACTATTGACTCATACAACAATACAGAGGCATATTAAATGCACTTTGCTTAGTGAAAGAAGCAGAACAAAGTTTCATATTGTATGATTCTATTTATATGACAATCTGGTAAAGGAAAAACTGTAAAGAAAGAAAACGAATTAGTGGTTTCTAGGGTTTAGGGAATGAGGAAGGATGGACTACACAAGGGTGGCACGACAGAATTTTTGTTGTGATGAAAATGTTCTGTATCATGAATATGGTGTCTGTTAGATGACTGTGCACTTTTCAAATCTCATAGAACAAAGCACTATACAGAGTGAATTTTATTGTATGTTATTAGAAGAAATCAATTAGGATGTAAAGGAACCCAAAATGGAATGCAAACAAAAATAGATGAACCTAACTGTATTGCAAATGAATAACATAACCATGCTGAAGAGTACGGGGAAGAAAATAATTAACCTAAGTAACTTTGAAAACAGTATTTTGACTAGACACTGTAAGCTCAGGGACAAGAAGAACTGTACACAAATACTGCACTTTAATTAGTAAATGTGACCCTTACAGGAAATGGGTTAGCAATTTTGAAGTTATTTTATGTGAATTTGAGAGCTGAACAAATAAGTATTTTGTAGATAATGAGAGTCAGGTTTCACTGTGGAAGAAATATAATGATATAAATAAGGAAAGAGGGAAGGTAAGAATGAATCCTGCCATGCTGGATTGGGGTCATGGGTTACACACACACACACACACACATACACACACACACACACACACACTCACAAATAGATACAGAAATACAGATATATATATATATTTCTAAATTCTGTCCACTGAAAAGGTCTAAAAGCAGTGAAACACCTTAACATCCAGATCTTGGTTTTTAAAACATCAGTCTCCAAAAAAATAACCAGGAATTCTTGAAGAACTCGTTGATTCCATGCTTGGGAAAGGAAAACACAAGATGAAGCATCTTGTGAGCCAGAAAATAAGGAAGTTCTTTACAAATTGCGGGACTTGCCAGAAGAACATAAGGACCAACTTTAAAAAAATGTTCAATGGCCAAAGCTGGATAAATTTGAACAACAAAATGAATAGCAATAGTATTGAATCATAAACCACAGGATAAAATAAATATCCATGAGTCCAGACTGATGTAAATATATACTTGAATAAATAAATGAAGAGGGGAGAAGAGATAGCTCTTCCTTACAGAAGAATTACAATTAATATATGTAGAAGGAATGAGAAAAATACAAAACCACCATTAGAACACCACAGTAATAATTGTCTCAGGCAAGATATCCACTAATGAATGCCAAAATTAGTCAACAACACTTTAAGGAGAAACAGAATATTTCCATAGCTTAAAAGTATCTCTCCCAAGATATTTATTAACTACGAAGAGAAAAACAATAATTTTACAGTAGAGAAACTCAAAAGAGACCACCTTAATCAAATGATAAGGGTAACGTCACCAGTCATTAGACATATTGCTACCATATATCCTCTGGTATGACATATTTAGAAGGGCACAGCATCACTTCTGTGGTCTTCTTGCCCAAAATGCATATCCTTTATAAAATCATGAGGAAACATCAGAGGTACTCAAATTGGGATACATTTTACAAAGTAACTGACCAATACTTTTCAAAAGTGTCAAGATCATAAAGGACAAAGAGAGTGAAGAAATGTCATAGACTGGAGGAGACTACAGAGATATGCTGACTAAATGAAATTTGGTATATTCATTTGTATTCTGGAACAGAAAACATTCATTAGTGAGAAAACTGGTGAAATAAAAATAAAATGTGTAATTTAGTTAATATTGTGCCAACACCAATATTTTGGTTTTGGTAATTGTACTATTGTTATGTAAGATGTTAACATTAGTGGAAGCTGGGTGAAGAACATATGGGGATTCTTTTTACTACTTTTGCAATATTTCTCTATATCCAAATTTAAAATAAAAAGTTTTAAAAACCTCTCTCTAAAAGAGTTCATATGTGGCAGAGATACAGGCAAAAAAATAAACAAACCACAAAACCCAAATGTTGTCTTTCGGGTTGGGGAACAGAGTGTGCTAGAGAGAACAGCTTCTGGAATTCCTGAATGGCTGCTTTCCACACCTGAGGTTACTTTAAGTCAAAGGACTCAGCTATTGGAACAGTGAGGATAAATCAACACTGCACCGTGTAAATGCCCTTGAAAAGTTGGTGCAGTTTGGGACAGGCACATTTTATCTTGCCTCAGGCCAGAGCTGATCAGCAAAATTATTGGCAGAATATATTTTAATAAGCTATACTTGAAGGATAAAAGCTCAAGTTCTTTGTGTTAATTGAATAAACCTTGATTAGTTTCTCTTCCACGGAATCTGGGAGCCTGTAGAAAACTAATGTCAAAAACCAACGACAAGCATCCATGTGCATGCCAGCCAAATGGGCAAGAATTAAGTGAACTCTAAACCAAGTGTGCGATAATAGAAGAGAAACACAAAGAAAAAAGAAGCAAGTCATATTTGTTCCATAATTAAAATCAATATTTATGTGAAGAGAAAATATTATAGTGTCTACTGTGTGCATGGCACCAAATAATTGCTTAATTTGTATAGCAGTTTACCAGCCACCAAGTTCCGACATAAATCATCTCATCTCATCTTCAAAAAGACCAAATGAGTGTACAAAGTATTATCTGTTTTTTTACAAGAGAGAAATAGTCTCATAGATGTAAGCAACTTTGCCAAGCCCACACAATAAATGGTCAGGCTGGGACTTTCATTCTGGCCTTCTAATTTTTAGCTCCTTTTGAGAATTCCATTTGTAAACTAAAAATAACTTTCCATCTGTATCTCTGGTTGAAGACAGAGAATGTATCAGAGATTTGGATTCATCTAAAATTTTAAATTTTGTTTTAAGTGTTTTACACTGGACATAATCCAGAATATGTTTCAAAAGACACATTCCCCTTTAAATGTTTAAATGCATGTCCTTAAGGATAAATTAAATCCATATGCTCCTGATCGATTTGCATTTACTGTAATTCATTAAAATCCTGCTATGGAAGTTATTGAGTGTTTGAGTACATTTTGAGTCTTTCTTCAAGTGTCTGCAAAATGTTCTATTGATGGTCTTAAAATTGATGTAAAGTTTTTTGCATAAGTCCAGACCTAGTCCATTTATTTTCAGTGGGGTGACCCTTGGGCAAGTGTAGCAGATTTGGACTTCATCCTGTTTCCCAGCCTTCTCAGTCTTAAAATGAAAAAAGTGTCCCAAACAGGAGTGAGGAAGCCATTTGCCCTTTGGATGATCAAATTTCACTTGAAGAGTAAGTTAATACATTACACATCTCTAGCATGCCTAAATGTACAAAATTCAACCATGTTTTGTCTTTCCATCCATCCATCCATCCATCCATCCATCCATCCATCCATCCATCCATCCATCCCAGTATTCAGTCATTCAAATAACAGTGACTGGAGTCCTATGAATCAGGCTTTGTAGAAGGTTCTAAGAGAAAAATGAGTAACATACATTTCCTGTCATGTTTTATAGAACAACCTTACGATTTAGGTAGATAAATCTATTCATACTTCATAGAAATAGATTAAAAGGCCTCAGAAAGGTTCAGCAATTTGTCTGTGATTTCAGATGATTCCTAATACATAGTAGGTGCTCTGTTAATGTTGGTTTAATTGAAATGAGAGAGCAAGAGGTGTGGTGTTTTCTTTGGATCTGCTCTGGTTAGGCTGTCAGAGTATAAGAATAGGGTAGTGGTAAGAACATGAGATTTGTAGCCAGGCTAGGCCTGGGTTCCAATTCCACCTCCATTACTGAATAACCATGTGTATCAGTCAGGGTCCCCACAGGAAACACATGGCACACTCAAATTGAGATGAATTCAGGAAGGCTTAAAAAAGGAACAATTTACAGACTTGTGGGAAGGGTATAGGAAACCACATGGGATAGTGCACTAATGGTATGGCTGTTATTGCTCCTGGGCCTGAAAGAATAAGAGAAGGGACTGGTCACAACAACCCAGAGAAGGGCATTTGACAGCAACTGTGACCTTCGGTTGAGGGCTATAGCCAGCCTGAAGTGACCCTCAAGGGAGGAAGCCAAGTAATAACTACCCTGACTTCAATCTCCTTTTTCCCTTCCATATCCTGCCAAGGAATCCATGGGCTGAATCCAGTTGAGCAAAGTGACCGCTGATGTGTGCATACAAGTTATCCTTTGGGACAGAAAGCAAGGATTGAGAGAGTAGACCTGGAGAGGCAAATAGAAGATATCTGACACCACGTTCGTGATGTTGGAAAATTATTTCACCGCTTTTACCTCATGGTACTTTTCTTTAAAATGGATATAACAAAACCTACCTTGTGGGGGCAGTTAGAGAGGATTAAATGGAAATGTGTGTATATAGCATTGAGCATAGTGCCTCACACCAGAGCTCACTTGTCAGTCTTCTTTTCTGGGCTCTTGTGCCCAAACATGGTGGTCCCATCAGCTCGATACGATCCAAATACCCAGTCAGTCTTACTCTCTGAAATATGTAGTCTTTGTTTTCACAGAATTGTGCTTGCCATGTTTTGGGAACATAGAAGTGACAGCAAAGGGTTTGGCCCTGGAGACAGCTCAGAGAGAATCCATTAAGATAGAAAGTATGGTAGGGTATGTGCCTGCCAAGCTAACAGAAACAGAGGGAGCCAGTAGAGAATGATCAGCAGGTGTGCGCATGAGCAGCAGCTGAGAGAGGAGAGACAGAATCAGGCACTTATGAGATGCTCAGGCAAGAAACAGGACTTCATGAAGAACATCATAGTTTTTACACTTTCAAGTGCAGCCAATTCTGTCTTATTGCTGTGGGTATGAGTGGAGTCCAGGAATCTGTGATTACCACCCCACAACAGATGGCCCTGCTATGGAATTCCTAAAACAACCATACTTCAGAAATACTGACATGATGTCTGGGGGGTAGTTTTTGAAGTCAGACTGATTTAGTTTGAATCTTGGTTTTGTCTAGCTGTGTGACCTTAGGCAAATAACTCAACCTATTTCTGCCCCATTGCTCATCTGAAACATTGCGCATCTTATAAAGTTACATGAGGATAAAACAAGATAATCCATATAAAGAATTTAATAAATATTGATGTTAAGTCTGTGAACATATGGCAAAACCTCAGCTACTTCACCAGGGTTTTGAGAAGAGCCATTGACACCAGTGTGAAGAAAGAAGGGTCTTGAAGGCTACAACCAAGCAGGACCACCCAGATCCTGGGTGAAGCTCTTCCTGAATCCCATTCAGTACAGTTAGCCAGCTTTTTCCTCAAGGCTACAATAAAGCGTGATTCCTATTTTGATAAGGCTGGATCAGTCCAATCTGTAGCTTCCTGAAATGACAGGAACCAATTTCAATGTCCAAATTTCCACAATATTTACCGTTAGACCTAATTTGGAGATAAGGAAAGATGGAGGCCTGAAGTCAAGTGGTTTCTACCAGAGCCATACTGATAATTTAGATTTAAGTCAATATTTGATGATCTTTTCTAACCATAGAATTTCCTATGGTTTCAGCCACGTACCAGTCAGTTCACATCCTCTGAACTATGTCTACTTGGAAAAGAGGAAATAGAACAGAAATGTCTCTTACTTCCAATAGCAGGATAGTAGTGTGATATGGGGAGTGAAGCCAAACAAATCTAGGTTTGAATCCTTATTCTGACATATATTAGTTGTGTGAAATTGAAGATGTCACATGACTTTCTGAAACTCATGTCCTTCTTTGCAAATGAAGAGAATGACACATACTTAACCCAATTATTGTGAGGATTAATCAAGAGCATGTATATAACCTTCTGGCATTTAGTAACATTCAAAAACTACTATTATTCTTGTTTTCAGTTTTATAAGGCAGTTCTCTCTTTTTTTTTAACTTCTACAATATATATGTGCATTTAAAAAATAATCAACAGAACTGGACCCAAAGAACTTCAAATTTTGCTTCAAATCTCTCTCAATTGAAGATAACTCCAGATAGGCAATGACCCTCCTTTTTTCCTCTCTGACAGTTTTATTTTATATAGGGAATATAGTCAATAGAAAATATTGACTATATTCCCTATGTAATACTTCACCTCCCTGTGACTATTTTTTCTTTTTAAGATTTTTATTAAAACATAGCTAAAATGGCAACATCCTTTAATAGGTTATTGATTCCTATTGCTAACTGCATATTTTATCATTTTGGAAATCAAGCTTTTGATTTTCCAACTTTAGAAGTAAGGTCAAATTCACTTGGGATACCTCAACATAATAAAGTCCATATATGACAAACCCTCAGCTAATATCATACTTAATGGTGCAAAACTAAAAGCCTTCTCTCTAAGATCAGGGACAAACAAGGTTGTCTGCTCTCACCATTATTATTCAATATAGTGTTGGAAGTCCTAGCTAAAGCAATCAGGCAAGAGAAAGAAATAAAAGGCATACAAATTAGGAATGAAGAAATCAAATGTTCATGTTTTGCAGATGAATTGATTCCCTATCTGTAAGACTCTAAGGACTCCATTAAAAAAACTATTAGAAACAATAAACAAATATAGTAAAAATTCAGGATACAAAATCAATGTACAAAAATCTGTACCATTCCTATACACTGACAATGACATTTCAGAAAAAGAAGTGAAAAAATAATTCCCTTTGCAATTGCAACAAAAAGAATGAAATAGCTAAGAGTAAACCTAATGAAATATGTGAAGGACCTATATACTGATAAATATTAGACATTATTAAAAGAAATTGAAAAAGACACAAAAAATGGAAAGATATTCTGTGTTCATGAATTGGAAGAATCAACATAGTTAAAATGGCCATAATACCTAAAGCAATAGATAGATTTATTGGAATCTCCACCAAAATCCCAAAGGCATTTTTTTTAAAAGAAATAGAACAACAACAAAAAATCATCAGATTTGTATGGAATCACAAAAGACTCCAAATGGCCAAAGGAATTCTGAGAGAAAAAGAACAAGTTCGGAGGTATAACACTGCCCAACTTCAAATTATACTACAAAGCGACAATAATGAAAACAGTATGGTATTGGCAGAAAACACACACACAGACCAATGGAACAGAATTGAGAGCCCAGTTATAAACCCCTGTATGTATGGCCAAATAATTTTCGACAAAGGAGCCAAAAACATGCGACGGAACAAAGAAAGCCTCTTCAGAAAACAATGCCAGGAAAATTAGAAAGCCACATGCAAAAGAATGAAACTAGACTGCTATCTGTCACCATACATCAAAATTAACTCAAAATGCATCAAAGACCTAAATATAAGACCTGAACCAATAAATTGCATAGAAGAAAACATAGGTATAAACTCATGGACCTCGGTTTTAGAGAGGATTTTATGAATTTGACCTCAAAGGCAAAGGAAGTAAAAGCAAAAATAAATGAATGAGACTATATTAAATTAAAAGTTTCTGCACAGCAAAAGAAGCAATTAACAAAACAAAGAGACAACTCATTGAATGGGAGAAGATATTTTCAAACAACACCTTTGATAAGGGGCTAATATCCAAAATATACAATGAATTTAAACAACTCAATAACAACAACAAAAAACAAACAATGCAATTAAAAATGGGCAGAGGACCTGAACAGACACTTCTCCCAAGAATACATACAAATGGCCATTAAACATAGGAAAATGTGCTCAACATCTCTGGCTATTAGGGAAATGCAAATTGAAACCACAATGAGAAACCACAATCTAACACCTGTTAGAATGGCTATAATCAACAGGACAAGTAATAACAAATGTTGGAGAGGTTGTGGGGAAAAAGCAATTCTAACACACTGTTGGTGAGAATGTAAATTGGCACAGCCACTATGGAAAATAGTATGGAGGTTCCTCAAAAAATGAAGAATAGAATTACCATAAGACCCAGCAATCCCTCTTCTGGGCATCTACCCCCCAAAATTGAAAACATTTATTCATAAAGATATATGCACCTTGATGTTCATTGCAACATTATTCGTGGTGGACAAGACATGGAAACAACTGAAGCGTCCTTCGATATGTGATTGGATAAAGATGTGGTACATATATACAATGGAATATTACTTAGTCATAAGAAAAGATGAAATACTGTCATTTTCAATAACATGGATGGATCTTGAGATAATCATGCTAAGTGAAATAAGTCAGACAGAAAATTTGAGAACTATATGATTTCACTAATATGTGGAATATAAAACTGAAAGCAACATATGAACAAGACAAACAAACAGAGACTCATGGACACGAACAACAGTTTAGTGGTTACCAGAGGGAAAGTGGGGAGGGTGGAGATAGATAAGGGTAAAGGGAGTCACATATATGGTGATGGAAGAAAACTTAACTATGGGTGGTGAACACACAATGCAATATACAGATGACATATTATTAAATTATACATTTGAAACCTATATAACTTTATTAACCAATGTTACCCCAATAAATTTAATAAAATATAAATAATTCACTTGAAATATTCTTTTCAAAGATTTTATATCTTTTCTTATCTTCTAACAAAAAATTATATAAGACCAAGATGATGGAATACTGCATACAAATAATTCACCACATGATAACATAGATCAAGTGAATACTAAACAAGGGTATCTCTGTTCTGAGGTTTAGGATAGTTTTGCAGTAAAGGACTCAGAGAAAGAAATGAAGGCTGGTCCAGGCCCAATCACAGATTTATTTCCATGAGTCTATTAGAACATTGTCAGAAATGCCACTATTCCCTTAAGAAATAGAGGAGGATGCCATCAAGGGCCTTAAATGGAAATTAAAGGCAGCTACAGCTAAACCATCTCTTATAGTCATTGTCTCTGGGCTCCAGGATGCAGGCTGTGTACCTCTGCCATCTCTCTGGTTCCCATCTCTTTGCTTCTGAAATTCATCTGTCTGTCTGGGCTTATTTATGGTATTATCATCTTTTTAATCCACCTCCAGCTCTTCAGTGACTCACCAGGACTGACCCATTTCTGGCTTGGTTTCTCTGTATGTAAGTCAGGAATGATAAAATCAACCCTCAGAGCTTTCATTATTATTAAATATAATAACATGAGTAGAGAACCTACAACACGGCCTGGTCCTCCATGAACATTAACTCTTATGCTCTTTGTGTGAATATTCTAGACTTATAATCTAGCTTATCTAACTGAGCCAGAGGAAATTACTGAGGCTCAGTTTTCCCATCTGCCAAATAGAGACTATAACAATTGTTTTGAATGGATATTGTGAGGAAAGCATGTAGCACCAGAGAGAGACAGAGCCCTGCCTAAGAGTTTGATCTAGCCCCATTTCATAGATTTGGCCGGTCCTTTAGAAAGTTACCTTCAGATCTTCCCTTTCTAACTAATTATGCAGTGAAAACAGAACTCCAGATGGTTTAGGAGCAAAATGTGACAAATTTGTAAATCTTTATTGTGTAACAGGTAGTTGGCATGCTTTTCCATGTAGGGTCTATCATATTAGCTTTATAAGGGATGTATGTACACTTCAGCTGTTTTTTTAAATAAGGAAAATATTTATGATATTTTATGTAAATTACATTAGTAAAAATCAATGTTATATGTAGAATTTACATTTTTTTCTCTTTCAATAGTTGTAAATACTTCAAAATTTACATCCCTTGCAATAAATTAAGAATATTTACCTTGTTTATTGAATACCCATACCAAGAGGCTCTTTTTCCTTATCTGAACCTCCATCCAAATGTTCAATGCCATTTTTTGGCTTCTTTTCAAAAAACAACTTCATTTATGAATAATTGACATGCACACAATTTAAGTGTGCAATTTGATAAATTTTAACATATATATCTATGAAACCATCACCATAATCAAGATAATGAACATCTCTATCACCCCCAAAGCATATTAGTTTTTATTTTCTAAAGTTTTATGAATGTGGAATCATAAAACATGCACTCTTTTCTCTGGCTTCTCAGAATAATATTTTGAGATTCTTCCATGTTTTTGGATCATTACTTTATATTGCTGAATAGTATTCTGTTCAACGCAAAGTTTACCCATTCACTGGTTGATGGAGACAGGTTTTTTTTTTCTTGCTATTATAAATAAAGCTACTTTGAACGTTCATGTGCAAATCTTCATATAGATATATTTTTGGTTTGCAACATCTTTGGCTGCTTTCTGGTTGTAATCTGAAATTGCCCCCACCCTCAGTCTGAAACCGGTAGGGAGAGACTGAAGAAAGAGGCAAACAAACCACTCTAGATTGGTAGGTAGGTAGCAGGTTTAATAAGAAAGAGAATTTAGGAGGATTGTCTTTGGTGACCACAAGATTTGTAGGCCTCCATACCTGCCTGCCAGAATCTTAAAAGTTTGTATTGATAGAGGCCTTAACTGGGTTTAGTCATATATACTGACCAAATGGTGTCAATGACACATTGCTATCTCAAGACTGCATCCTTGGATCTGGAAATCTGAAAAACTATTGGCCATTCATCAAATATGTTTTTCTCCCCAAGCCCCTTCTCCATTTCAGGCACTCCATTAGAAATATATTGGGCTGATAGAAGTCACAGCTAAATGATGTCTTTTTTTTTTTTTTAACGTTAGTTCTTCTTTCCTTTTTTTAAAAAAAAATTTAACTTTTTCTCTCTGTGTTGCAGTTTGGATAAATTTTATTGCTATGTTTAAAGTTTGCTATTTTTTAAACTTCTATTTATTTATTTGTTTGTTTGTTTGTTTATCTAACAGTTTATTTTTTAATTTCTCCCTTCCCTCGACCCCCTCCGCTCTGGTAACCACTAGTCCATTGTCCATATCCATGATTCTCTGTTTGTCTGTCCTGTTTATTTGTTGTTTTTAGGTTTATATCCCACATATAAGTGATATCATGTAATTTTCAACCTTTTATGTCTGGCTTATTTCGCTTAGTATGATTATTTCAAGGTCCATCCATGTTGTTGCAAATGGCAGTATTTCATTTCTTCTTATGGCTCAATAATATTCCATTGTATATATGTACTACCGATTCTTTAGCCAATCTATTGTAGGAAACTTTGGTTGCTTCCATGTCCTCGCCACTGTGAATGATGCTGCTATGAACATTGGTGTGCAAATATCTTTTAGGATATGGGTTTTCAAGACTTTGGGGTACATACCCAGTAGAGGAATTGCTGGATCATATGGTAGATCAATTCTTAGTTTTTTGAGGAACCTCCATACTGTGGTCCATGGTGGTTGTACCAATTTGCAGTCCCACTGGCAGTGTATGAGGGTTCCTATTTCTCCACATCTTCTCCAACATTTCTTATTATTTGACTTGTTGATTATAGCTATTCTAACAGGTGTGAGATGGTATCTCATTGTGGTTTTGATTTGCATTTCCCTGATAGCTAGCGATGTTGAGCATCATTTCATATATTTGTTGGCTATTTGTATGTCCTCTAGGGAGAAGTGTCAGTTCAGGTCCTCTGCCCTTTTTTTGATTGGATCATGTGTGTTGTTATTGTTGTTGTTATTGAGTCGTATGAGTTCTTTATATATTTTGGATAATAGACCCTTATCGGAGGTGTTGCTTGCCAATATATTTTCCTATTCAGATGGTTGTCTCTTTAGCTTGTTGACGGTTTTTTTTTTGCTGAGCAGAAGCTTTTTAGTTTGCTGTAGTCTCATTCCTTTATTTTTGCGTTTACTTCCTTTGCCTTTAAGGTCAAATTCATAAAATCCTCTTTAAGTCCAAGGTCCTTGAGTTTAGTTCCTATGATTTCTTCTCTGCATTTTATTGCTTCAGGTCTTATATTCAGGTCCTTAATCCATTTTGAGTTAATTTTGGTGTGTAGTGATAGACAACAGTCTAGTTTCATTCTTTTGCAGGTGGCTTTCCAGTTTTCCCAGCACCATTTATTGAAGAGGCTTTCCTTTCTCCATTGTATGTTTTTGGCTTTTTTTTTTTTTTTCGGAAACTAATTGCCCACATAAATATGGGTTTACTTTGGAACTCTTGATTCTGTTCCACTGGTCCATGTGTCTGTTTTGCTGCCAATACCATGCCGTTTTGATTACTGTCGCTTTGTAGTATAATTCGAAGTCAGGCAGAGTGATGCCTCCAGTCTCATTCTTTTTCTCTCAGGATGGCTTTGGCAATTCGGAGTCTTTTGTGCTTCCATACAAATCTGATTATTTTTTTGTTCTATTCTTTAAAAAATGCCGATGGGATTTTGATGGGAATTGCATTAGGTCTGTATAATGCTTTAGGTAATATGGTCATTTTAACTATGTTGATTCTTCCAACCCAAGAACACAAAATATCTTTCCATTTCTTTGTATCTTCTTTGATTTCTTTTAATAGGGTCTTGTAGTTTTCATTATATAAGTCCTTCACATGTTTCGTTAGATTTATTCCTAGGTATTTTATTCTTTTTGTTGCAATTGCAAAAGGAATTATTTTTTCCACTTCTTTTTCTGACAGTTCGTTATTAGAGTATAGGAATGATATGGATTTTTGAATGTTGATTTTGTATCCAGAAACTTTACTGTATTTGCTTATTGTTTCTAGTAGTGTTCTTGCTGAGTCATTAAGATTTTTCTATATAGAGAATCATGTCATCCACAAATGGTGAGAGTTTGACATCTTCCTTTCGTATTTGGATCCCTTTTATATCTTTCTCTTACCTGATTGCAATCACTAGGACCTCCAATGTTATATTGAATAAGAGTGGTGATAGTGGACAGCCTTTCCTTGTTCCAGATCTTAGAGGGAAAGTTTTTTGTTTTTCACCATTAAGTATAATATTGGCTGAGGGTTTGTCATATATGGCCTTTATTGTATTAAGGTATTTTCCTTCTATACTGACTTTATTGTGTTTTGACCATAAATGGGTGCAGTATCTTGTCGGAGGCTTTTTCTGCATCTACTGATATGATCATATGATTCTTATTTTTTAATTTGTTTGTGTGATGTATAACATTAATTGATTTGCATATATTGAACCATCCCTGTGCCTCTGGGATGAAGCCCACTTGATTGTAGTGTATAATCTTTTGAATATGTTGCTGTATTCAATTCACTAGTATTTCATTTAGGATTTTTGCACCTATGTTCATGAGAGATATTGGTCTGTAGTTTTCTTTTTTTGTGTTATCTTTACCAGGTTTTGGCATCAGAGTAATACTGGCCTCATAAAATGAGTTGGGAAGTATTGCCTTCTGTTAGGTTTTTTGGAAGTGTTTGAGGAGAATAGGTATTAAATCTTTGAATGTTAGGTAAAATTCACAGGTGAAGCCCTCTAGTCCTGGACTTTTACTTTTTGGTAGGTTTTCGATGATTGTTTCCATTTCCATACTGCTGATTGGTCTATTTAGATTTTCCAGTTCTTGATTCAGTCAAGAAGCTTGTATTTTTCCTACTGGTTTATTTCTTCTAGGTTATTAAATTAGGTGTTATATATTTTTTCATAGTATTCTTGTATGATCCTTTGTATTTCTGCGATATCAGTCATAATTTCCCCTCTTTCATCCCTGATTTTGTTTATTTGTATCCTTTCTCTTTTTTCTTTACTGAGTCTAGCCAAGGTTTTGTCAATTTTATCACCTTCTCAAAGACTCAGCTCTTTGATTCATTTCTTTTTCTATTTTTTTTTGTTTGTTTATTTTCAATTTCATTTATTTCTGCTCTAATTTTGATTATTTCTTTTCTTCCGCTGAATTTAGGCTTCATTTGTTCTTCCTTTTCTAGTTAGGCTGTTTATTTGATCTTGTTCTTGTTTTTCGAGATAGGCCTGTAATGATATGAACTTTCCTCTTATTACCGCTTTTGCCGTGTCCCAAAAGTTTCGATATATTGTACTATCATTATCATTCCTTTCTATATATCTCTTGATCTCCCTTATTAGTTCTTCTCTGACTCAGTTATCTTTCAGTAGCATGTTGTTTAATCTCTGTATTTGTGTTTTTTCCTGCTTTCTTTTTATAGTTGATCTCTAGTTTCAAAGCATTATGATCAGAGGATATGGTTGATATGATTTCAACCCTCTTGTATTTGTTGAGGCTATCTTTGTGTCTCAGTATATGTTCAATCCTTGAGAATATTTTGTGTGCCCTGGAGAAGAATATATAAGCAGCTCTTTTGGGATGGAAGGCTCTGTAAACGTCAATTTTGTCCTGTTGGTCTAATGTGTCATTTAAGGATGTTATTTCCTTATTGATTTTCTGTTTGGATGATCTGTCCATATCTGATAGTGGGGTATTTAGGTCCTCTACTACAATAGTGTTTCGATTTGTTTCTCCATTTAGTTCTGTTAGTTATTGATTTACATATTTGGGGGCTCCCCGATTGGGAGAATAGATCTTAATAAATGCTATGTCTTCTTGGTGCATGATTCCCTTTATCTTTATAAAGTGTCCTTCAGTATCTTTCTTTATCTTTTTTTATTTTGAAATCTATTTCATCTGATACTAGTACCGCTACTCCCACTTTTCTCTGAATGCCATTTGCTCGAAGTATGTTTTTCCACCCTTTCACTTTGAGTCTATATTTGTCTTTGGAACTAAGATGTGTCTCTTGGAGGCAGCATATGGTTGGGTTTCGTTTTTTGATCCAATCTGCAGCTCTGTGCCTTTTTATTAGTGTGTTCAGTCCATTTACATTTAGGGTGATTATTGAAATATGAGGTCTTCTTATAGCCACTTTATCTTTTGCTTTCTGGTAGCTCGGTGTTTCCATTGCTTTCTTGTCCTTGTGTTTCTGTTTTCTTTATTTTGGTTGGCTTTGTGGGTTTTCCCTCTGGTCTTTCTTGTTTATGTTATGTACTTCAGTTCTGAATCATAGTTGAGTTCTAACTCTTTGGCATATATTAAGGGTAGTTTATATATATATATATATATATACAGTCATCTCTTTTCTTCTGCATGTGCCTCATCTCCATTCCCCTTTGCAAATTTGGATCTTTGAATCCTCCCCTTTTCAGTCATTGTTGTCTCAGATTGTCTCTATGTACGTTGAACTTTCATTACTATCTTGCTATAGTAAATTTCTTCTTATTTTAAGCTTATAATGCCCTTTTCCTAGTAAGAGTTGCACATTTCTGCTTTTATCTAACTGCTAGTCATCTTACTCCTAATTATGTTTTTTTTTTTTTTTTTTGTCATTTGTTTTAGGTGAGCTGTCCCCTTTCAGTATTTACTATAGTGCAGGTCTCGTATTAGAGAATTTATTCAATTTTTGTATGTCTGGAAAGGTCTTTATTTCTCCTTTATATCTAAAGGAGAGCTTAGCTGGATACATTATTCTTTGCTGGTAGTCCTTTCATTTAATAGTTTGAATATTTGATTACACTCCCTTCTGGCTTGTAAGATTTGTGCTGAGAAGTCTGATGACAATCTAATGGGTTTACCTTTATAGGTTACCCTCTTTTTATCCCTGGCTGCCCTGAGAATTCTCTTTATCATTGATTTTTGATCATTTTAATACAATGTGTCTTGGTGAAAGCCTTTTTGGGTTAAGATAATTCGGTGTTCTATTGGCTTCTTAAATTCCAGTCTCTAGCTCATTCCTTAGATTTGGGAAATTCTCGTCAACTATTTGTCTGAAAATGCTTTCTAGTCCCTGCTCCTTTTCCTTGCCTTCGAGAATGCCCATTATTCTTATGTTTCATCTACTGATGGTATCAGCTAGAATTTCTCTGTCATTCTTTTTCATTCTTCGGTTTCTCTCTTCTTCCTTCTGATTTATTTCTAGATTTCTGTCTTCGGTATCACTAATCTTTTCCTCCATTTGGTCGACTCTATTTCCCAAACTTGCTATTTCTTTTTTCAACTCTTGCAGTGTGTTCTTTATCTCCAGAAGGTGTTTTTGAGGGTTTCAATCTCCTTGCTAAAGAACTCATTCTGCTCATCTATTTGTGTTTTGAATTCCTGAAATTGTTGATATGATTCATTTTGAATCTCATTGAGTTTTTTCAGAAGTACCATCCTGAATCCTCTGTCATTTCAGTCGCATATTTCTATGTCTTGAAGCTTATTTTCTGGAGATTTTTCTCTTTCTTTCTGGGATGTCTGTCACCTTGGTTGTTCATGATGTTTAAAGGACTATTTCTCTGCCTGGGCATTAATGGAAGTGTGTTCTGCTTATTTTTTTTTTTTTTGGTTTTGTTTTTGTTTCCAGATAGAAGATTTATTATATAATGGTCCCTAGCCTGGTGCAAATAAGGTGTTTTTCTTTTGGTTTCCAGTAGGTGGCATCTAAGCCTCTTGGATCTCTGCTTTATATAAAATCTTAATAATGTCTTTTTTTCCTTATAGATGTTTAATCCCGCTCGCTACCCTCAGTCTCAGTTCCTGTCACTGTTAGTGACAGTTTTGGTATTGT
The DNA here is from genome assembly GCF_000151845.1 of Pteropus vampyrus. Classification (NCBI taxonomy): domain Eukaryota; kingdom Metazoa; phylum Chordata; class Mammalia; order Chiroptera; family Pteropodidae; genus Pteropus; species Pteropus vampyrus. The sequence goes on along the minus strand of NW_011889168.1, from coordinate 2,808,348 downwards.
TTCCTCAGATTGCCCTGGGGCTCCCCTGCTTTCTATCTTGGAGAGTATGGGGAGAGGGGCCCTCTTGGTTGGGGGATGGGAACTGTGGCTCAGCCTCGGTTTTGCAATCAAGACTGTTAAAAATCAGCTGTTGTTTCTCTGTTGTCCCTGCTTTTCTGCCATCTCTGTTTCTGTACCTCCTGCACTGATGACTTAGAACTGCTGTCAGCCACGTATAGCTCCCAACACTCCCAGGCAAGGCTGTTTAGGGAAGTTGCTGCACCTTCTCCACTCCCCCTCCTCCTACAGGGAGCTCTGCCTGGAGAGGTAGGTTGTTAGTTTCTCCCGGTCCACCACCCGATCCTGGGGTTCTGACCTGTGGTAGCTCTTATGTGTAGATCCCACACTCAGACGTGCTGGTGTGCAGTTTGGATATTTTTCGTTGAGTTTTAGATGTTCAGCTTATTGTTGTTTCAAGGGGAGAAATCTGGGGATGTCTCTCACTCCACCATGTTTAATCCAATTCTCTATTTTTTTTTCCTGTAATGTCTAATCTGACATTAATCCCATCCAGTGTATTTTCATCTAACACATTATAATTTTTATCTCTAGAAGTTTTATTTGGGGCTTTTAAATATCTTTCACATGTCCACTTTTTTTTTGAACATATGGAATACATTTACAAACTGTTCTAATATCTTTTTCTACTATTTTAACATCTGTGTCTGTTATGTATCAGTTTTGATAGATTGATTTTTCTCCTCATTTTGGGTCATATTTTTCTGATCATTACTAGTGATTTTATATTTGATGCCAAACATTGTGAATTTTACCTTTTTTTCTGCCAGATATTTTTGTATACTAAAATTATTCTTAGGCTTTGTTCGGGTAAGTTACTTGCAAACAGATTGTTTGGGGTCTTGCTTTTAATATTTGATCATAAGAATCAAAGATGTTTATTCTAAGACTAATCATCCACCACTATTGACACAAGACTGTTCTCTATAATTAAGCCAATACCCTATGAATCTTGAGGCTTTTCAGTCTGTATGGTGGGAACAGGCACTATTATCAACCCTATGTAAGAGCCTGACACTATTGCCTCTAATCCTTTTGGGTGATTCTTTCTCTAGCTTCAGATAATTCCCTTACACATATACACTGACCGTTGACCAGCTGACTACTTCAGGGGGACCACCTGCAGATCTCCAGAATTCTCTGTGTACAATTCTCTCCTCTCCAGCAGTCTTTCATGAGAACTCTAATTGCCTCGGTCTCCCCTGATTCTCACATTTGTCTTTTCAATTCAGAAAATCACTGGACTCCATCAACCTTTTCCCTTCCTAAAGTATGGCCAGGAAAATCCCTCAAGACAGTAAGCTGGGTAAATGTAGGGCTCATCTCCTTTGTTTCTCATCTCTCACAGATCACTGCAATTTGTTATTCTGATATGGTGTCTTACAAACTGCTATTCCATATAGCTTGCCTGTTTTTCAGTTGTTTCAGTGTGCAGGTGAGTATGCAGGTTAAATTCTGATCCCATTACAACATGTTGGCCTGAAATCGAAGTCTTTAGAAGGCTTTCTTTCATGGTATATAAAGAAGAGGTTGTTTTATTATTATTTTTTAAAATTTTTTAGAGACTATACATTTCCATTCTCTCACTGAGATTCTAGCCATTCTGTTAATTGCTATTATTAGCCTTGAAATTTATTTATCAGTTTAGCTACTCTTTTCTCTTCTTGTTATTAAATTCTAGAACTAAATTGACAGATGGAATATAATGCTGTAAAGGTTATTTGCCAAAAGGAAAATGCAAAGGAATGAGCTCCCACTCTGCATTATCTATTGCTGCAGAAAAATTTGCCACAAACTTAGCAGTTTAAACAATACACATTACTTATATCACACATTCTGTGGGTTAGAAATCAGAGCATGGAATCTCTAAGTTCTCTACTTCTGACTCTCACAGGACTGCCATCTTGGTGTCAGCGAAGGCTGAGGTCTCATCTGGAGGTTTAACTGGAAAAGGATCTGGTTCCAAGCTCTTGTGGTTTTTGGCAGGATTTCTTTCTTTAAGGGCTTATGGGCCGAGGGCCTCAATTCTTTGGTGGCTATTTGTCAGAGGCTGTCATTAGTTCTTTGCCACCTAGTCCATAGGGTCACTGAAAATACGGCAGTTTTGTTTTATTAAAGCGAGCAAGTTGGAGAGTCAGTTAGCAAGACAGAAGTTACAATCTAATGTAACATAATTACAAAAGTGATATCCCATCACCTTTGCTGTGTTCTGTTTGTTAGAAGCAGGTCCCATCTATACTCAAGGGCAGCAGATTATACAAGGGTGTAAATAATAAAAGTCTTGGATCATTGAGGGTCATCTCAGAGTTTGCCCACCACACTCCTTAGCTAGAGGAAGACAAAATACAGATTCCTTTAAAATTTATATGTATATAAAATTAGTTCTTAAGGTTAGCATCTCCTGTCAGCAGAAAGCAGCTGACTGAATTAAAAAAAAAAAAAAACTAAAGTGCTAGAGAAACGACATTAAGAAATGTTGCCAGGAATGAAGGCTTATGGTGTAATTACCCTAATCCCCTACCTTAGAGAGAAACAGTTCTGCTTTAACTCCTATCTCCTATCATGTTCCCTTCTCTCCAGAATGGTAGTTCTTTACCCTTACAAAATAATCTTGCTGTCAGAAAATATATGAACTTATTTAAACTGCTTTAATCCTTATTTTATTCAACAAGCATTTATTAGGTATCTACTCTGTAGCAGGCTTTATCTCTTACATCTAGTATAAGAGATATACAGAGTATCTCTTATACTAGATATACAGAGTATCTCTTATACTAGATGTAAGAGATAAAGTAGAGAATAAGAGAGTCTGGGTCTCTCAGTGTTATAGAAAATTAGCCATTAAATTAATGTGATCAGTGTTATCAAAGGATATCCCCAAAGTGCCTTGGTGGTGGATAAGCAGGACAACCTATCACCTAGAGGTTGAGGAGCCCCAATAAACACCTGAAATTTCATAGCAGACAAATGTTGCTTCATTAACCCTTCCCCTGGGGTCAATACTGAATTGATCATAGATGTTGTCTCTATATTTCTACAGCCTAGGACCATGCCTGACATATAGTAGCTCCTCAATAAATGTTTGCTGAATTAAATTGCAGAAACCAGAAGTCTGAAGATTCAAGATGATATATTTGGCAATGCATGTAAGAGTGTTAAATATAAACTGAGGATCAATATAAGCTGGCTGCCCCTGACAACCTTTCATGAACAGAGAGATCTGAGACCTCTGAGTACATAGAATCCATATGCCTGAATTTGGCTTGCTCCAAGTATTCGCCTGTGGAAGCTCTTTATGAGTCAGTGTAAATCACTAGTCACCATGGAAGGAAAATGAACCTGCAGAGATGTGGAAAACTCTAAGGTGTTCTAGTACTGCTAAAAATGTGTTGTTTTTAGCTATGGAGGCTAACTTATTCTTTGGCAATCCATGACTGTGTTATTCTTATACTCTTCATTCACCGCTTTCTGCAGAAAGGCACTAGGTGATCGAAATTCTGCCTGACTCAAGCCTTGTTGAAATTCTTTTTGAAACACCCAAATTCCACATTGTGACTTTCTCACCCCATCTCAAAGGAACTGACATTAGGGATTTAACCTTTATTCTAAGTTTTAGCCTTAATGTTACCTTGCTCAGGTCATTTTTATTTTAAATCATATCTTATTTTGGAATAAAATGTTTTAGTAATCATTTATTTATGAATCCAACATAATTGGATACCAATTGTTAATAAGTGGCAGTAATAGTAATGATTACTCCTTAAATGAATTGTAAAAAAAAATTCTGTGGCTAATTCACCTACTCTAAAAAAAGTCCTAAAAGTCCTAAAGAAATTAGTAAAATTTAAATAGTAACTGCATCAAAATAACTAAAGTGTCCCAAAGCCTTATAGCCTTTAGACTGTCTTACTGATTTAAAAAGCTGAAATTTGGCAGAGCTTCCAGAAGCAAGTTCTCTCTCTAAAAGGCAATGCTAAAACTGGACAAAGTTGTCAAAAACAATCATTTAAAGGCTGAAAATAAACTAAAGGCATACAACAAATGAAGAGTGTTTATTCACAAAAACTTAATGAACATCTATAAAAACAGTAAGAGTCTCTGATATTTTAACCAGATATTTCTCCAATTCCTTCACCTTAGTTCCATCATCCTATCCAGGTTGTACAGGCTGTGAGGAATGGCAGCTTTTCAGTCCTACCAGAAAGATGACTTTATTTGGAGTATTCTATGCCTGGGGAACTGTCAAAAACAATACCAATCTCAGTGGCAAACAATCAGGGAAGAACAATATCACAGCTAGCCTGAGGTTACAGTGTTGGTTGGAACAAGCAACAGAATGGCATCAGCCAGAAATTTATGTATGTTCTACAACCAAAATAGAATCATACTATAAATAAATGATAGAGGGAAATTTGGGATATCTACACATACTTGGAAATTAAACGACACACATCTATATAACTCATAGGTCAAGAAGAAATCATATGAGAAATTTGAAAAGGCTTTGAGCAGAATGAAAACAAAAGCACACCATATTAAAATTTATGAGGTGCAGCCAGAGCAGTAATTAGAGGAAAATTTATAGCTATAAGCACTATATTAGAATAGGAAAAAGATCTCAGACAAATAACCTAAACTTCCACCTTAAGAAACTAGCAAAATAAGAACAAAATAAACCAAAAGCAGTCAGAAAAAGGAAATAATAATGATTAGAGCAGAAATCAATGGAACAGAAAACAAAAAAAAATGAAGAAAATCAATGAAACCAGAAGTTAGTTCCTTCAAAAGATCAACAAAATTGAGAAATCTTAGCTAGACTGACCAATAAAAAAAGAGATAGGGCACAAATTTTATCAAAATTAAGAATAAAAGAGGAGATACCATCACTGAATTACAGAAATTAAAAGTATTATATGCAAAACTATGAACATTATGCCAATAAACAAGACTGTTTAGATAAAATGAACACATTTCTAGAGACAAAAATTACCCAAATTGACTGAAGAGCAAATTGAAGATGTGTATAGGTTCAGAATTAGTAAATAAGTTGAATTAATAAATAAAAATCCTCCCACAAAGTTAAGTCCAGGCCCAGATGACTTCATTAGTAAATTCTACCAAACAATTAAAGAGTAAATAATATTAATTCTTCAAAACTTTTCCATAAAACATAAGAGGTGGAAACATCTGCCAAATCATTCTATAGTGCCAGTATTACCCTAATAGCAAAATCAGACAATACATTAAAAAAATAAAGAAAACTACACCAATATCCCCCTTGGATATAAACATAAAAACTCTCAAGAAAATATAAGCAAAGCAAGTCTAGCAACATATAAAAAGGACTATATGCCATGGCAAGTGGGATTTATCCCAGGAATGCAAGATTGATTTAATATCCAAAAATCAAGTAATGTAATACATTATATTTATAGAATAAAGTACAAAAACCACATGGTCATTTCAACAGACATAGAAAAGCACTTGACAAAATCTAATACACATTCCTTATAAAAACTCTCAACAAACTAGGAATAGAAGGGAACTTCCTTGACTTGATAATGGACATCTACTAAAAACTGAGAATTAACATCATACTTAATGGTGAAAGACTGAATGCTTTCCTCCAAAGTCAGAAACAAGAACAAGATGTCCCATATTTCCACTTGTATTCAGCATTGTAATGTAGAGAGGAAGCAAGAGAATTAAATATTGAACCAAGCTGTATTCGGAGATTACAATATGCTGATCAGCCCTACAACCAGATGTTGAGGAAACCTGCAGAACAAAAAAAGATTTCTGCTGGCATTGCTAATAAACCATTTCTCCTCATCGTGAAGGGAAAATAGGGAAACAAAGTCTTTAAGTGGCCCCTACACAAAATAAAATCATTCATTGTCTATGAATAAAACCATGGGGAATCTATGGATCAAAAGCTGGGAGTTGCTAGCAGGCCTTTTCAGACTACATACTCTTATCTTTTCCTACTGTATGTCCATACCATCAAAAGAAAATGGGTAAACAAAGTCTTTAAACTGTAATTCACAGAAACTAAGAATGATATATAAATGAATTCCCCAAACACTTGGGGACCCTCTCAATGTCTTTCTCTTGGTCCCTCTCAGTATCTTTTTCTCTCACTCTCTCTAAGTGTCTTTTTCTCTTGATCTCTCTCAGTGTCTTTTTCTCAGTCTCCCTCACCATCTTTACTCTGTCCCTCTCATTGTCCTTGTCTCTCTTTGAGTCCCTCTGAGTCTCTCTCAGGCTCTCTCACTCTCTGCTCTGAGAGGAGACCATGCTCTGTCTATGGAGTGTTACCTCTTCTCTAATAAACTTTCCTTTTGACTCTAACTTTGACATCTGTTTGGATTCTTTTTTTTGCACTTAGTCAAAGAACCCTCTCTCTTGGTGCAGATCCACTTGGAGAAAATTTGCCCTGTCCTGTGTCAATTGGACTGAAGGTTCTAAATAGTGCAATCAGTCAAGAAAAATAGGTAAAAGACATTCAGATCGGAAAGGAAGAAGAAAATCTCTCTTTATTCACAGTGATATAATCATGTAAATAGAAAGTCTCGAGGAATACACATAACATAGACACAAAAATCTACTAGAACTAATAAGAGTTCAGGGAGGTCATGGAATAAAATAAATACACAAGTATTGCTATACGCTAGCAATAAACAATCCAGAAATAAAATTAAGAAAAAAAACTCATTCACAATAGCATCCAAAAGAATAAAAACTTAGGAATAAATTTTAAAAAGAAGTGTAAGACTTATTCATCGAACACTACAAAAGATTGCTGAGGAATAATAAAGAAGATCTAAATTTAAAAAAACTTCATTATTAACATAGCAATTCTCCCTAAATTGATCTATAGATTCAATCTCTATCAAATCCCAGCAATATTTTTGGTAGAAATTGACAAGCTTATCCAAACATTTATATGCAAATGCAAAAGCTCTAGAACAACCAAGAGATTACAAAAACGGGAAACAGGATTTCAAAACTTACTACAAGGTAAAGTAATTCAGACAGTGTAGTACTGGCATAAGGATAGGCATATAGATCAACAAAACATAACTGATGGTCTAGGAATAAATCCTAATATTTATGATCAATCGATTTTCAAAAAAATATATCAATGCATTTCAATAGGGTAAGGATAATATTTTCAACTAATGGTCCTGGGACAATTATATATACAGATGAAAAAAAAAAGATGAAGCTAGATCCTTATCTTATACCATAACCAAAAATGACTCACAATAGATCATAGGCCTAAATGTGAGAGATAAAATTTTTAAAAACTCCAAGAAAAACATAGTGGAGAAATCTTTGTTACTTTGTGTCAGTTCAAGATTTCTTAGATATGACACCCAACGAAAAAATGATAAATTGGATTTCATCAGAATAAAAATCTTTTGAACTTAAAAGACACAATTAAGAGAATAAAATGGCATGCTACAGACTGGGAAGAAATATTAGTAAATCAAATATATGGTAAAGAACTTGTTTCTAGAATATATAAAATATCCTTTCAGCTCAATAATAATACAAATGTTCCAATTTGAAATACAGGCTAAAGGTTTGGATAGACATTTCACTAAAAGGATGTACTAATGTACTATAAACATATGAACAAGATACTCAACCTCAGTAGTCATAAGGGAAATGTAAATTAAAACAACAAGATACCACTTCCCACCCAATAGAATAGCTATGATCAAAAAGACAGACAATAATAATAAGTGTTGGCAAGGATGTGAAGAAACTGGAACTCTCATATAATTCTGATGGGAATGTGAAATGGTAGAGTCAGTTTGAAAAATAGTTTGACAGTTTCTAAAAAAGTTAAACATAAATCTATCATTAGATCTAACAATTTCACTCCTAGATATCTATCCAAAAGAAATGAAAAGATATGTCCACAGAAAGACTTGCATACAAATGTTCATAGCAGCATTATTTATAATAGCAACCCAAATATGCATCAACTTTTGAATGGTTAAACAAAATGTGGTATATTCATACAATGGAATAATATTCAGCCATTAAAAGGAACAAAGCATTGATTTGTGCTACAACATGAATGAAACTCAAGAATACCATATTAAGTGAAAGAAGCCAGTGACAAAATAACCACATACAATATGATTCCACTTACATGAAATGTCCAGAAAAGATAAAAGTTTGTCAAACTATTGGTTGCCTGGGGCTGGAGATAGGAATCGGGAGTGACTACAAATGGGTATGAGGGATCTTTTTGGAGTGGTGGAAATATTGTAAAGTTGAATTGTAATGATAGTTGTACAACTCTTTAACTATAATAAATATCATTATCTTGTACATTAAAAACTGGTGAATTTTACAGTATGTAAATTATTCTTCAGAAAAGCTATTTTAAAAAATTAGGAAAAAGCTGAAGTTTTTTTACTCTCCACTTAAAAGGGAATATTTTCTCAGGGGAGAATTTCATAGATTCTGTTCTACTATCAGCACTTTTCCTGGGAAGATAAAATAGGAGATTAAGTTTCAAGAATACATGAAAGGAAGTGTTTTCCAGTAATGTAGGCTGAAAGTCACATGCTCGGTCATTCACTCATTGCATTAGCATAGAGTTCCTGTGCTATGGTTAATTTTATAAATCTGTCAGAAATTTTTAAATAGTACACACAGTTTTATATACAACACCAGATATAATGGTAAACCTGGTTAAATTTTGTATTACAAGCACACAGCAAATTTCAGCTGTTATTAAACAATCATATTGTCAAAGGTACATATGGACCTATTTTTAGCTATACTTTTGGTGAGATCTCACAGGATAATAATGTTGCTAAGAGGCACTGGCTTCTAGCTTGCTGGGGAGAAAAAAAGAAAATATATTTTGAATAAAGATGAACTTTGTAAGATTATTCTTTTCCATCAATTTGTTGAAGAATACCTCATATTCATTTGTATTAATATTTTCCTCAAGAGCATATTTGTGAATGTTTCCTTTGAACACTGTTTCATTCCTTTATTCTACAAATAGTACTCCTCTTTTCTCTCTGCTCTGGTTGCAAATACGTATTAACCTTTGACTCCCTTTCCTCCACAATATTTCCAATTGTATAGGTTTATTTTAGACATAAAAATAGGTGTGACTACCTCCTGAATGGAAGTGGGTGGTTCCATGACCTGTGTAAAACTTATACCTTCTGGAGTTATCTAAATGTGGATAAACTTTTATAGTTTCCTTTGAAATACATGTATTCTCTTTCTCCCCTCCCATTGCTCTGAGCACTAGAGTAAGGAATGGGGAAAATCAGGTTCTGAAAATGCTTTTTACCCCTTTCATTATTGACTTTTTACACAATTTCCTTCCACCCCCAGTTGTAGGAATGCAGATAGTTGACAGAGCTCTGCAAGGGAGTGGTCATAGGGTAAACTTGGATCAGTGTTGAATTAAGCTATTCTGGGAGTTATTGTGAACTATAGAGTTGCTTGAATTATAGTTTACTAAATTTGAACTACTGTCCATTCATTGGTGATTATTTGACTAATAGATTTTTTGAAATTTTTAAGCACTCTCCAAAATCTATTTCTGAAACAGATCTGTACTTTTAGAAGTTAACTGAACTCAAGAACACTAAATAATTATAGAATCCATGAAAAATTGGAGTCGGTTATTGTTTATACATTCTTTGAAGCCTTGTAACACTTAACCATAAATAATTTAACTAGAACCTGAACTCTTCAGAGTAATCTCATAAGGCAATTCTAACTGCTGTCAATAAAATCGTGCCCACTTATTTGGTTTCTGCCTCATGTTTTATATTCACCTAATTAGTGCTTTACGATGAATTCTACCCTATCTACACACATGCCTAATACTCCACGTGAGATGAAATGTGATTAACACTCACAGTAGATTTTATAAGACACACACTATAGAAAACTTTTTATACCTGTAATCAAGCATAATTACTAGGCGTAAAGTCAGAGCTTTGAATAGAGCTGCCTCTACTAATAATGTTGTTGAGCATTCAGGATTAGTTCATTTAGCCTAGTGTAATAATTAATGCAGATAAGTATATTATAGTGTGTTGAGAGGGTTTCTTCTCTGATCTATTGTTATTTAAAATCCTAGTCAGACATTTGGGAGTTTGAAAGGACCCTTGAAGACTTTTGTCTTAAATGTACTTTCTCTTAAAAAAAAAAAGAGTAGATTTTATCTGTAATCAAGAGAACACTGATCCATTTATGCCATTGTTTAAAGTATTTTATTTTAGTTGATACCCTGAATCATTTTCTAAACTTCCCTTACTAAGTCATAGTTTATCCAGAAAAAAAAAAAATCAGTAAATCCTGAAATGTCTGAGGTTTCTTTATACTTCCAAGTGATGGATTCAAGTAGGCTTTTAGTTTGGTACAATTATCATTGGCATTGGCATAACTATACCACTAGGTAACAAGTCTTGTGGCTGCAAATGTCTTTGTTCTAAAGAATTGTAAAATGAGAATATGATCCAACAAAGTAGTTATTCATTTACCACTTCCTGCTCATCATCTCAAGCTTAACACTCAAGGCCTGCATGTTTCCAATTTTAATTCCAACTGCTTCAGAAGAAGCTTACTATAAAAAGAATTTATAGTTATCCAGCACTATTGTGATGCTACAGACAGATTCTCACAATGCCACAAATAATTCAGCAAGAAAGCAAGGCCTATAATATGCTCCTGAGTTTTAGTAGATTGAATGGAGGTAAGAATCTGGTGAAAAGTGGCTAAGGATAGAAAAGTTTAAGAAGTGATTGAACTTGAAAGGAGGGGAAGGAAACATGACTATGTCGAGGGAGAAGTTGATGAAGCCCTTGGCTGATGTCCTGGGGAGTTCTGGAACTGGAATAGCTCTCCAGAGTTGTCTCAGTTTTAAACAAGGTGGATAGGCCTTTATACTTCCTGGATTGTTCAAGCATTGGACATGGTACTCCTTGGTTGGACCTTGAGTAAGAGAGTTTTTCTTTTTCTTTTTTTTTTTAAACCAAAGCAATCCCTAAAGGGAGATGAATGGAGGGAGAACTATTGTGGGTGGTATTCCCAGTAGCTGTGGAATAAGTTCTTCATTTCTGAAGGAGGATCTGGGCAGCACATCACAGTGTCCACCTCAGCTTCATCTAATCAGTGCTAGAGGACACTAAGACAATTTACTTAGGTCCAATAAAACCAGGGAATTCAGGCTCTCTAGGTGTATAGAGCATAAAGAAATAAAGACTTTTGGGGCATTACAAAATGGATTCCATGGGAGCCACAACAGTGTCAACTCGCACATAATGGGAATATCCTTAGGGTGTAACTGGAATGCCCCAAACCACAGAAACATCAGCCCCCATCTGTAGGAGCTGATAAGCATGCAGATCTCACCTCGTAGGTCCATATAAGCTGAACACCTTAGACAGACGATGCTCAAACCTAACCCGATAGCATCATGGATGGATGCACTAGAGCCCAAACCTCTGACTTTCTGACCTGTGCTAGCCACTGGCTTGGGACTGACATGCAGCTCTCCACTCCATGCATCTCTTCACTCTGTCATGTAAGACTGTATTTCCTCAATCTGTGTGTTGTGTGTTAACCTGTATGGGTACCTGATCAGTTTATCTGTGAAAGTTCCACTCAGTAAAGCTGGCATTGTGGAGAGACACAAATGTATTCGAGAGAGTTACTTCGGTAGCCGCTTTTCTTGCTCATAACACTAGGGAAGAAATATCATCCCAACTAGTCAAAATATCTAGTAAGTAAATTCTGGTTGATTGACTAAATTTTTCCTTTCTTATACTCATTTTGGCATTTCTGTTCACTGTGCAGCTGGTATAGGGGAGGTAAAAACTTTTGCCTCTACTCTCCTAGGTTCAGCGTTTGGAGCCCATGAACTGAACTGATAAAAGACAGATTAATAAGATGAAAAACAGTTTTAATTATATACATATACACATAGGAGTTCACAAAGAGAAATGTGGCTCATGGAGGCAGTCAGATGATTAAGGCTTATATACCATCTTAGACTAAACAAAGGAAAAGAGATTTGGAGTTTTTGAGCAGGGGAGGTAATTTATGGGAAGGCGAGGGAATGAAATGTATGGCAAAAGAAGCAGATACGAGTCTCCCAGATAGGTGTTAAGAATTGTCCCTGGGATTAGCTCTCTTCCTGGCGCCAGACATCTCTATGAATGGAAATAAGAAAATTTCCTATATAAATATGAATATTCTTTACAAAATAGGAAATTTGTACTTTATTTTTAGTCAAGGGGAGGTAAAAATTTTTCTTGGGTCTGCTGTTTCTCAATTTCTTTTAGCTCAAAATGATTCTTTTGCCAATGTGGCATATTTTGGGATGGCATATTCTGGTCCTCTTCACCTGTGTAAAAGGAATGTTGTTCTTCTCCACTATCTAAATATGATACTATATTAATGAGAAATTTTAATAAATGTTTCTCTTTTTATAGGACCTAAAATGGAAATCCTTTGAAACAAGTTATCTGATGGTATTTAAAAAGGTGACTATAAGGAATGACGATGGTGATGGTGTTTTTACACATATCTAGGGTAACAGTATACATTAATTTGCCTGGGAGAGTCCTGATTTTAGCCTTTGTTCCATCATAATTATTAATAATGCCCCTCTTACTCTCAAAAGTGCCCCCTTTGGGAGCAATACCTTGTACGGCGACCTTACAAATGCCAGGTAGAATTTGAATATCCAAATGACTGTTATGGTTCAAAATAACCACCTTGAAAGACCAAATAAATACTTATTCCAAAGGGGCTTTCATTGACTCAAACATTTTTAGAATTATGCTGTTGAGATCACTGGCAGGACTAGTATATGAAATATCCACAAGAGTTATCCACTTCCTTTTAATCCCATCTCATTCCCCATTTTTCTCTCATTCTCTCATACCATTTTTCATCATCCTAAGAAGAAGCAGCCCTGTAACCCACACTAGAATTGTTCACCATGTTCATTGGACTTGGTTTTGATTAACTGTGTTTTCTAAATCAAAACTTTCTTCCAATGATGAGAATGTGAGAATTTTTCACTGATTATGTCCAAAATTGTGAACCACAGGCACATTCTTCCTCCTTCCTTCCCCCCACCTCTCCTATATGTAATATCAAATAACATAACATAATATAATTATAGCTGTTGTGGATTGAAGGGGTTAAAATATAACACTCTTATTTCTCATGCCTGAACCCTATATCAATGGATATAGACAGAAATATGGCTGATGGAGATTAAAATGTTAGATGTGTTGATGTTAGAGAACATGGTATAGATGAGCGACAACAATATCCATTATGCCAATAATGATAATATTTCCCATGTTTTTTGCTCTCATACCACTAAATGAACTATAAAGCCTATGATCAACCATTGGTGTGGCTGGTTCCCCATTGGAAGAGCTCAGTGGTTCCACTCATGTTTGCCAAACTACTCCCACAATACCAAATTCTGCTTTTGTGGAGATATCCCTTGAGCACTAATGGACAATGCAGATTTTACAAAAGGAAGGTTCTAAAATGGGTTAGAATTACACATTAATTAGATTTACTCCAAGGTTGCTTCACGGATGAAAATCTACTCCCTATTCTACTTCCCATCCCAAATTAGGTCCAGCCGCATTGTCCTACCCACTTAATAGAGTTTCTACAATGAAGTTAAATGGTATCACAAAGATACCAAAAACAAAATGCAAATAGATAGGTAGATGATAGATAGATAGATAGATAGATAGATAGATAGATAGATAGATAGATAGATGATAGATAGATAGATGATAGATAGATAGATAGATAGATAGATAGATAGATAGATAGATAGATAGATAGATGATAGATAGATAGATAGATGATAGATAGATAGATATCCCATATTTGAATATAAATTTCCTGTGCTGTGAATTACCCAGGGATAAATCCATGTCTCTTGTGTGTCATAATTTTAAAGTTCAAAAATTAAAACTTCTAGTTAAAATCCAGAGATTAAGGGCTTTGCCAATTTCTTATTCTGCCCACTGTTAACCAGAAAGTTTCTCAATGTCTAGTCAGAGTTACCAAAGCCTTGAGCACCAGGCCCTGGGGTGTCTTTCCTAAGAATGAGTATTTCTTTTGGGACCTAGAAGTTAAATTGGCCTCTATTATGTTTCTTTTTTAAAGAGTCTAGACGGTGAACAGGAAGCACAGATTATCATAACATTGACTAACATCAATAACATTTAGCAACTTATAATGATAAAGCAATTTTTCCAAACAAAATGAAATCCCATAGCATAATGCTGGTGCCATCTAGTCCTGGCTTACCATCACCAAAGACAGAATAGAGACTCAGTGGTATCTGGAGGAAGATGAAGGCAAAGACATTCTTATGGGTTTCAACTTGTCCCCAACACCAGGCCATATATACCAGTTGTCCTGTGCCTTGACCTGTGGACCTAAACTCCTCTGGGGAAATTCCCCACCCAGAGGTGAATGTTGATGTTAAGTATTAATTGTAACTTTAGTGGGAAAAGTCTGGGTCATACTCTGTTACTCCAGACATTGATGGCTTCTTGAAAAGTGTGGGAGTTTGAAATGATGCCAGTCACAGACTCCAGATTTTATTTGCTCTTTTTTTGCAAACAATATATCTGGTACCTCTTAATTTCTATCTCCCCCTGGCCCTTATATCTAGCAGCCTGGGCTGTATGCAGGTGGTATCTCTCTGGTGACAAGGTTCCTACACTCTTTTATGAATAAGCATTTTCAATCATGTATCACAATGACTGTAGCTTCCACCTCTTGCCGCGGGGTTGCTGAGGCCTAAGAAACCCTTCTTCTAGAGAAGGTGTCTCCTTTTATCCTCATATTTGTTTCAGCTAGAGAGTTGTCCTCAGCAGATTCTGACCTGAAACTGTGATTGATATTTCTGGAACTTTTGCCCCTATCAACCTCATGAAGACCAGTACCTCCTAAAGGCCCAGGGCATGTGGATGTCAGAAACCCATGGTCCAAACTTTGCAATGATGTAGTCCAGAACCATATGGAGGCTGTTGGGTTGCAATGACACCTGAGCCCATGGCCTGTCCACAGTTCCTCCTTGACACTCAATCTGTAGAATAGATTTTAGGCAGCTGATCTGGTGCTGCTTGCCTAAGCCTAGCACTAACACTTTTAAGGCCAAACTGTAAGGGTCTGTATTGTGTTCATCATACAGCTGCCCTGAAGCTTAAAAACAGCAAATATTTTTCTATCTTATCCTATGGTGATAACAATGCACTGCCCAGATCCTCCTTCAAGAATAAAGGGCTTATTCCCCTGGTTTACCCCTTTAGGGATTGCCTCACCTGAAGAGAGCCACTTTGCCCAAGGTCACACCCCTTTCCATGGCGACCCACAGATTGTTGCCTTTAGGCCCAGCCTTCCTTACCCCAATTTAAGAGCTTCCTAAAAGATTGGCTGAGTTTTGAGATTGAATTATGGACTGACTTCCCAGTTCTTTATCTTTCCTTCCCACAGAGGTTGAATCCAAGAGTGTTCCCTCAGAGAACTCCTGCATGCTGATCTTCAGCTCAGAATCTGCTGCTCAGGGAACAAACCCACCGAACTGTTCAAATGCTTTGGCCGCTTGCCTCACTTCCTGGCTAGAGCAATCCAGTGAAGGCTCACATTATTGCTTCTGCTGTCTGTAAGCCCCACTGACACTTTGCCTCATCTCTTATTACCACTGATTGTCTCAGCCTTCCCCGGGGTCAAGAGCCAGGCTGTCCACACAGCTTCAACCATGATTATCATGCCTGGAGCTGCAGCAGCTCCAGTGCCCAGCTGTAACCCTGCTGGGCCAATGGAGACCCTCAGTAGCTGCCCTGAGTGTAGGGGAAAATAAAGCTCTGTGGGGTGGACTTCAACGAATGAGAGAGGACATAGAAAGAGCTTCAATGTGTGGCTTCTCTGAAAACTTCCCACATAACAGAACCAGCTGGGTTTTCTTGAGAAGCTGTGGCCAGCTTATAACACACCACCTGCATATGCTCTCCCACCTTCCATGCCCCACTTTTCTTTCTCCCTCATTCTTGCTTTCCTGAGATTTTATCCTCTTGAATAATGCATTGGTACATAAGCTTCCTCAGATTCTAGGAAACCTCAGCTAGGACAGAATGTACCTTAGCAGATATGACATCAATTGACTTTTAATAAAAGCATTTCATAATCATTCTGCATTGGAACTGTTCTGCCACAAAAGAAACCTTCTCCCCTGTCCTTGCTTTCACAATCACTATTCACAGAGTCATTTCTCTTCTTTTAATTCAAAAGATTGTAGCCACTGTTTGCTACCATTATTATTGATTTCCTGTCATGCTTGAAATGCAAAAAAATGATTATATAATAGTCTTTAATTATTGTCTGACTTATCATGTTGCATAATTTAAAGCTCTTAACACTCATACATCTAGCATGGAGGCAGTTCATCAGCAAAAGTAATGTTAGCAAACTCCACTTTTAAAATGGCTGCTCTTGGTAAAAATGTTCAGAGGCTAAAAGTATTTGCAGGGTATTGCATTAGGGGCAAGGCATATATTTTCCGTCTGAATCAAGGGTGATAGCATGTGTAGCAGTAAGATAATAAAAGGAAAATTCTTCAGAATGAAAAAAATAAAAAGCAGAACAAATATATTTGAACAATCCATCTTTTGAAGTGGCTTTTAAGCATGAGGGCACTACTCCAAGATCAACAAAAGGAAGTTGGTAAGAATGTAACCAACACAGTAAATAGATAGTAGCAAAAGAACTTAGCCATTAAACTCTTTGTTACTACTCAGTACCTGTCTCCATGGGTAGATGACTTCACACATCAGAGTTGGGAATTCTGGAGACCTTCAGACTCAGGGGGAATGATCATTTCTTTCTCAATAAAGGAGAGTTTTCGCCTCTCTTTTTGTGTTGTCACCTGGTTCTGGTCTTGAGGTAATGCCTGCCCATGTCTGCTTTCACTAAACCTGTGCAGGCTTGTCATGTTTGACTAGACTAATATCATTTAGGTTTATCATTCAGTGTATCAGATATCATAAAAATAGTGCTATTTGGGTAACTTAAAAAGGCTTGGTGCCATTACCTTTGCTTTTCTCATATCTCCAGAAGATAGGCATTCACCTTTATGCTATTTAGCATGTCATATTTGATTACTGTCATGCATCTTGGGTGATCTTTGTCACATTTCTCTCTCTCTCTCTCTCTCTCTCTCTCTCTCTCTCTCTCTCTCTCTCTCTCTCCCTCTCTCTCCTCTTTCTCTCCACTGCCTACACACACGAAATTATTTTTAACTTTTCATTTTGAAATAATTTTAGACTTACAGGAAAATTGCAAAAGTAGTAAAAAAGTTCAGATATGTGTTTCACACAAATTTTTCTAATGTTAATATCTCATATAAGCACAGCACAGTTGTCCAGAGTAGGAAATTAACATTGGTACAATATAATTACCTAAGCTACAGAGCTCATTTGAATTTTACGAGCTTTCCCCCAAATACACCTTTTCTCTTCCAAGATTCCATGTTGCATATCATTGTGTCTCAATTTTTCCCTCCAATCTGTGACAGTTCCCCAGTTTTTCCTTTTTTTTTTTTTTTGTGGCCATGAAACTTTTGAAGATACTGGTTAATTATATTGTAGAACCTGTAATTTGTGTTTTTCTGTTGTTTTCCCATGAATAGTTTGAGGTTATGCATTTTTGACAAGAATAGTATAGAAATTAAGTTCTTTTCATTGCATCTTATCAGGCAGGTACAGAATGTCAATACATTTTATTACTGGTGATATTAACATTGATTACTTGATTAGGATGGTGTCTGCCAAGTTTCTCTACTGTAAAGGTGCTATTTTTCCCTTTGGAATTAATAAATGCCTTGAGAGAGATATTTTTAAACTATGGTAATATCCTGTTTCTCCTCAAACTTTCAATCAACAATGAAAACTTTTCACAATGATTTTAGCATTTATCAATGGATCTTGCCCACAATAATGGCAGTGGTATTTGTCCTATGATGATTTTGCATTTCTCTCATTCTTTCTACATTTTAAAATTGAAATTCTTCAGTAAGGGAGAACTTTCCATTCTCACTCACTTGTTTATACATTTAATTATTTATTTTTATCAACATAGACTCATAGATATTTATTTTATTCTGTGGGTTATAATCCAATACTATCATTATTCATTTTATTCCTCAAATTGTTCCATCTTTGGCCGTTGAGATCTTTTTCAGGTTAGCTTATGTGTGCTTTTCACAGACACCCCTCTCCTCCATTCTTTTCTGAGTACTTCCTTCTTTTCTGGTGCCATAAAATGTTCCAGGCTCATCTTGTAGTCTTCTTTTTTTTTTTTTAAAAAAAAAAATTAGTTTCATGTATAGAGTACATTGGTTAAACATTTATATAGTTTATGAAGTGATCCTGCTATTACTCTATCACCCATCTGGTTCTACACAGAGCTATTACAATACTATTGCCTATATTCCCTATGCTGTACTCTATGTCCCCGTGACTATTTTGTAACTACTAATTTGTACTTCTTCATCCCTTCACCTTTTTCTGACAGCCCCCCAATCCCCCTTCCAACTGGCAATCACCAGATTATCCTCTGTATCTGTGAATCTGTTTTCATTTAGTTTGTTTGTTTTGTTCCTTAGATTCTGCATATAATGAAATCATCTTGTAGTCATGTTACCCCATTCCTGGAATTAACCACCTTTCCAAGGAGCCCTGATTCCTTTTATTGGAGAATGATGTTTTAGAAACCAAGATCTGGACAGTAATTATGCTCATTGCTATTGGCGTATCACTGCTTCTAGTTTCACTCAGTAGACAGAGCTAGGATATATATGTGTGTATGCTAAACCCTGTGTACACACATATCTGTATTTATTTCTGTAGTGATCTCAAAAATATGGAGACATATATGTATATATCTCTATATTTTTCTGATCTATCATTCCTGTAATATGTATGTATCATCTCTGTAATATGTGTGTATGTATATATCCATTTCTATCTGATCTATCATCTCTGTAATATGTATATATAAAATCATGAGTTCTTTCTGAGATCTCCAATTCCAATATAACTCCACAAAGGTTATTCTAAAACCTTCCTTATTTGGAACCCTGAGAGTGAGAAGCCTGGCTCTCATTATCTAAAATATGTTTACCTATTTGTTCAGCTCTAGATATCATATAAAATAATTTCAAAATTGCAAACCCATATGCCTGTGAGAACCAGATTTAATAACTAGAGTGCAATATTTGTGTGAAGTTCTTTTTGTCTCTAGCCTTAGAGCAGTGGTCCCAACCACTGGGCTGCAGACCAGTACCAGTCCATGGCCTTTAAGGAACCAGGCCATGCAGCAGGAGGTGAGCAGTGAGAGAGGGAGTGGAGCTTCATCTGTATTTGCAGCTGCTCCCCTCAACTCCACCTCAGATCATCAGGCATTAGATTCTTATAGGATCACCAGTCCCTGGTGTCAAAAAGGTTGGGGACTGCTGCCTTACAGTATCTAGTCAAAATACTCTTTTGCAAAGATACTTATATTAGGACTTTTCTTCCCTATCTCCTTCAGTGTAGTTATGTTATTCATTTGTAATACATTTAGATTCATTTATTATTGTTTGTATTCTATTTTGGGTTGTTCTCATATCTTGCTTTATTTCAGTTATCTATTGAGGAAGATATGTGAAACATGTTTCTAAGAATCAAAGCTATATCAAAAGTATAATCAGAGAAGCATAACCTCTTCCTCATTCCTACTAATACATTCCATGTCCCCTTTCTTTCCCATTTTGCTGAGGATTCCCTGTAGGAGACATAAACCTTTAGTTTCTGGTTTATTCTTCCTATATTTCTCTTTCTCAAAGGAGCAGATATGTGTGTATTTTCTTATATCCTTTTTCTTACAAGAAGTGTACCATATTATAGATACTCTTTTGCACCTTGATACTGTCATTTAAAGATCTTTCCTTTCTTCCTTCCTCCCTCCCTCCTCCCATCCTTCCCTCTCTCCCTTCCTCTCTTCCTTCCTTCCTTCCTTCCTTCCTTCCTTCCTTCCTTCCTTCCTTCCTTCCTTCCTTCCTCTCTCATTCTTTTTCTTTCTTTTAACAGCTGCATAGCACTTCATTGTATGGATGCATATACCACCGTTTTTTTAGCCACTCTCCTATGTATGGGCATTTAGATTGCTTACAATATTTTGCAATTATAAACAATGCTACAATGAATAACCTTGTGCATATGTATTTTTGTATTGTTGAAGGTGCAACTTCAGGGTAGTTTCCTAGTATTGGAATTGCTGAGTCAAAAGGTAAGTGCGTAAGCAGTTTCGTTAAATATTGCCAAGTTTATCTCTAGAATTATTATACTAATTTGCATTTTCACCAGCAATGTATGAGAGTGCCTGTTTTCCCTTAGCCTCACAAATGAAATGTGTTGCCATGCTTTTGAAGTTTTGTCCATTTGCCATGCTTTTGAAGTTTTGTCCATTTGAAATGGTATCTCAATGTTGTTCTAATTTGCATTTCTCTAATAATGAGTGAGTTTTGATATTTTTTATGTATACATGTATATGTATATATATGTATATATACATGTATACATAAAAAATATCAAAACTCACTCATTATTAGAGAGTGATAGAAGATACACACACACACACACACACACACACACACACACACACACACATATATATATATATCTTCCTCAAACATAAAATATCTCCCTCTATATATATGCAGTTAATCTTTGAATAATGTGAGAGTTAGGGGCAGTGACCCCCTGTGCAGTTGAAAATCGATGTATAACTTTTAACTATCCAAAAACTTAGCTGTCCCTCGGTATCTATGGAGGATTGGTTCTAGGTGCCCATGCATATTCAAACCTACAGATGCTCAAGTCCCTTATAGCATGGTGTGGACCAATGCAGTTGGCCCTCTGCATCCGCTGACTCGAAGACATGGATTGAAAACAGTATATGATTTTTTGAAAATAAAATCCACATATAAGTGGACCTGCCTAGTTTAAACCTGTGTTGTTCAGGGGTCCACAGTGTATATCTATATACACTGTCTATTCATTTTTTTTCACAATTTTCTATTATAGTTTTTTTTTTGGTTCATCAATTAAAAATTTTATATTAAGGAACTGGAAGGCATTGTGATATGCGAGATAAGTTAGACAGAGAAAGATAAATACTGTGTGATCTCACTTATATGTGGAATCTAAAAAAGTCAAACTTATAGAAACAGAGAGTAGAATGGTGGTTACCAGTGGCTAGGGTATGGGGAAATTGGGGAGATGTTGGTCTAAGGGTAAAAACTTGCAGTAAAAAGATGAATAAGTTCTGAAAATCTAATGCATAGGTAACATAGTATCACAGCCAACAATACTGTATTATATGCTTCAGATTGCTAAGAGCCTGGATCTTAAATTTTCTTATCAAAAATGAAATGGTAGTTATGCGACATGATAGAGGTAGTGAGAATCATATTGCAATATATAAGTGTATGAGGTCAACACATTGTACACCTTAAACATACACAATGTTATATGTGAATTATATATCAATAAAAAGAATATTAGTCTTTGTGGTATGTGTTGTGATATATATTGTGGCATATTTTTTTCTCAGTTTGTCAGTTGTCTTTTGACTTTGTTTATGAGCTTTCTGACATGCAAAACATTTTAATATTATGCAGTCAAATATATTAATCTTTTATCTTTACGGACTATCCATTTTGAGTCATAGTTAGAAGTTTTTTCCTACACTAAGGTTAAACATCCTTTTTTTCCAGTATGTATATGACTTAATTTTTATATTTAGATTCTTAATCCATTGGTGTTTATTCTCATGTATAGTGTTTAAGGTATGATGAATGGATCTACTTTTGTCTTTTTCAAAACAACTACCCTATTATCTCAGCACCATTTATTAGAAAGTCCAGCTTTACCCTGGTAACTTGAGAGCTCAGACATTTATCATATACTAACTTTCCATATATAATTGGGTCTCTTCATGGACAGAAAGCTTATTCTATTTCACCGATCTATTTGTATATTCATATGCTAGTACCCCATGTTTTTAAATATAGACTCTGAAAGTATGTTTTATCGAATGATAGAGCTAGTCCTTCCCTGCGCCACTTTTAATTTTATTTTTCAGTGTTTACCTTGCTATTCTTGCATTTTTTCCTTATGAACTTTAGTATCAACTTGTTCAACTCTGTAAAGTAACTTGTTATTTATATTGGCATTGCATTAAAATTTTAAATTAACTTAGGGAGTAATGTCATTGTTATATTGTTGAACTATCATATTCAAGAACAGTGGATATTGGACCATTCATTCGTCTACTTTTTTTTTTTCTCTCAAAAGTGTTTAAGAATTCTCCTCATATAGAATCTGAAGGTTTCATGTCGAATTTATCCTAAAATATTTAGATTTTTGTTAATTTTGTAACAGATTTTCTCTTCTTGGGGTTTCTTTTGCAACAGATTTATTAAGATACAATGACTTATAATTAATGCCATGTATTTAAAGCATACGATTTTTAAGTTTTGACAAATGTATACACCATGAAAACATTAATACAATCAAAATAATGAAAATATCCATCATTTCCCAAAGTTTTCTCATGCATGTTTGTAATCTACGATTATGATATTTCTCACACTTTCCCAAATTCCATTCCTGTCATTATAGATTAGTTCATATTGTCTAGAATTTTATATAAATGGAATCATACTGTATGTACTCTTTTTTTAAATAAATTTATTTATTTAAATTAGTTTCAGGTACACAATACATTGGTTAGACATCTATATAGTTCATAAGATGATCTCCCAATTGCTCCCTCCCTCCCCTGGCTCTCCATTTAGCCATCATATTAATGCTAACTGCATTCCCTCTGCCATGATCCCCATGCCCAACTATCAACTACTAATTTGTACTTCTTTAACCCCTCACCCACTTCTCCCAGCCCCCAACCCCCCTCCCCTCTGTCCGTCACCAAATTGTCCACTATATTCATGAGTCTGTTTTTGATTAGTTTATTCTTTTCATTCCCTAGACTCTGAATGTAAGTGAAATCACATGGTATTTATCTTTCTCTGTCTGATTTATTTCACTCAGCATAATAACCTCTAGGTCCATCCATGTCATTGCAAATGGTAGGATTCATTTTTTTAATGGATGAGTAATATTTCATTGTATATATGAACCATAATTTCTTTATCCTATTATCTGTTCATGGGCATTTAAATTGCTTCCATATCTTGGCTATTGTAAATTGTGCTGCCATGAATATTGGAGTACATAGATCTTTATGAATTATTATTTTGGTTTTCTTTGGATAAATACCCAGAAGTGCAATTGCTGGGTTAAAGGTATGTCCTTTTTTAATTTTTTGAGAAACCTCCATACTGTTTTCTATAGCAGCTGTACAATTTGCAATCCCACCAACAATGTATGAGGGTTCCCTTTTCTCTGCATCCTCAGCAACACTTGCTGTTTTTTGATTTATTGTTGGTAGCCATTCTCCCAGGTGTGAGGCGATCTCATTGTGGTTTTAATTTGCATTTCTCTGATGATTAGTTACCTTGAGCATCTTTTCATATGTCTGTTAGCCATCTGTATTCCCTCTTTGGAGAAGTATCTGTTCAAGTCTTCTGCCCAATTTTTAATTAGATTATTTTGTTGTTGTTGTTGAGTTGTATAAGTTCTTTATATATTTTGGATATTAATCTCTTATCAGATGTATCATTAGCAAATATCTTCTCCCAAACAGTCAGTTGTCTTTTTGTTTTGTTGATGGTTTCCTTTCCTGTACAAAACCTTTTTAGTTTGATGTAGTCCCATTTGTTTATATTTTTGTTTGTTTCCCTTGCCCGAGGAGATATATTTTAAAAGAAATTTCTGTTAGTAATATCAGAGAGTTTACTGCCTTTGTTTTCTTCTAAAAGTTTTATGGTTTCAGGTCTTACATTTAAGTCTTTAATCCATTTTGAGTCTATTCTTGTATATGGTGTAAGAAGATGGTCCAGCTTCTTTTTTTTTGTATGTATCTGTCCAATTTTCCCAGTACCATTTATTGAAGAGACTGTCTTTACCTCATTGTATATTCTTACCTCCTTTGTCATATATTAAGTGAACATATAGGGGTGGATTTATTTCTGGGCTCTCTATCCTGTTCCATTGATCAAAGTATGTGTTTTTATGCCAGTACCATGCTGTTTTGCTTACTGTAGCCTTGTAGTATAGTTTGATAATAGATACCTCCAACTTTGTTCTTCTTTCTCAAGATTGCCATGGCTATTCAGGTTTTTTTTTATGGCTCCATATAAATTTTAGGATTATTTATTGTAGCTCTCTGAAAAAAGCCATTGGTATTTTGATGGGGATTGCATTGAATCTATAGATTGCTTTGGGTAGTATGGTCATTTTAATTATGTTGATTCTTCTTACCCATGAACATAGCATATGCTTCCATTTATTTGTATCTTCTTCAATTTCTTTTTTCAGTGACTATAATTTTCTGAAAACAGGTCTTCTACCTTCTTGGTTAATTTGATTCCCAGGTATTTTATAGTTTTTGACGCAATTATAAATGGGATTGTTTTCTTAATTTCTCTTTCTGAAAGTTCATCATTGGTGTATAAAAATGTCACTGACTTCTGAATATTTATTTTGTAACCTGCTACTTTACTGAATTCATTGATCAGTTCAAACAGTTTTTTGGTGGAATCCTTAGGATTCTCTCTGTATAATATCATATCATCAGCAAATAACGAGAGTTTTACTTCTTCCTTTCTAATTCGGATGCCTTTTATTTCTCTTTTTTATTGCTTATCTCTATCTTATTGCTGTGGCTAAGACTTCCAATACAATGCTCAAGAGGAGCGGTGAAACTGGGCATCCTTGTCTTGTTCCTGATCTTAAGGAAAATGCTTTTAGCCTTTCCCCATTGAGTATGATATTAGATATAGGCTTGTCATATATGGCCTTCATTATGTTGAGGTATGTTTCCTCTATTCCCACTTTGGTGAGAGTTTTTATCATAAATGAATGCTAGATTTTGTTGAACGCTTTTTCTGTATCTATTGATATGATCATATGATTTTTATCTTTCAACTTGTTAATGTGGTGTATCACATAAATTGATTTGCAGATCTTGTACCAACCTTGCATCCCAGGAATAAATCCAACTTGATCATGGTGTATGATCTTTTAAATGTATTGCTGAATTCGGTTTGCTAATATTTTGTTGAGGAATTTTGCATCAATGTTCATAAGAGATATTGGCCTATAGTTTTCTTTTTTCGTAATGTCTTTGCCTGGTTTTGGAATCAAGGTAATGGTGGCCTCATAAAAGGAGTTAGGTAGCTTTCCCTCTTGGGTTTTTTAGAATAGTTTGTGATGAATAGATGATAATTCTTCTTGAATGTTTGGTAAAATTCGCCTATGAAGCCATCTGGTCTAGAACTTTTGTTTTTTTGGGAGGTTTTTGATTGCTGATTCTATTTCATTGGTGGTAATTGATCAGTTCAGATTTTCTGTTTCTTCTTGACTCAGTCTTGGGAGATTGTATGTTTCTAGAAATGTCTCCATGTCTTCCAGAATGTCCAATATGTTGGCATATAATTGCTCGTAGTATTTTCTTATGATCCATTGTATTTCTGTGGAGTTCGTGGTTATTTCTCCTCTTTCATTTCTGATTTTATTTATTTGAATCCTCTTTTTTTCCTTGATGAGTCTGGTTAAGGGTACGTCAATTTTGTTTATCCTTAAAAGAATCAGCTCTTGGTTTCATTAATCTTTTATATTGTTTTTTCTAGACTCTATTTCATTTATTTCCACTCTGATCTTTATTATTTCCTTCCTTCTATTCACTTTGGGCTTTGTTTGCTGTTCTTTTTCTAGTTCTTTTCATTGGAAGGTTAGATTGTTTATTTGAGCTTTTTCTTGTTTCTTGAGGTAAGCCTGTATTGCTATGAATTTCCTTCTTAGGACTGCTTTCGCTGTGTCCCATAAATTTTGAGTCGCTGTGTTTTCATTTTCATTTGTCTCTAAGTATCTTTTGATTTCTTCTTTGATCTCATTAATAACCCATTCATTGTTTAGTAGCATGTTATTTAGCTTCCACGTGTTTGTGTATTTTCTAGTTTCTTTCTTGTAGTTGATTTCTAGGTTTATACCATTGAGATCAGAGAAGACAGCTGATATGATTTCAATCTTCTTAAATTTATTGAGACTTGATTTGTATCCTAACATGTGATCTATCCTTGAGAATGTTCCATGTGCACTTGAGAAGAATGTATATTTTGCTGCCTTGGGGTAAAATGCTCTGCAAATATCTATTAAATCCATCTGTTCTAGTGTATCTTTTAGGCCCATTGTTTCCTTATTGATTCTTTGCCTGGAAGATCTGTCCATTGGTGTCAGATCTGTCCATTGGTGTCAGATAGAGTGTTAAAGTCTCCTACTATGAGTACATTGACCTCTCCTTTTATGTCGGTCAATAATTGCTTTATGTATGTAGGTGCTCCTATGTTGGGTGCGTATATATTTCCTAGGGTTATGTCCTCTTGATTTATCAATCCCTTTATTATTATGTAATGCCTTATTTTATCTTTTATTATAGCCTTTGTTTTAAAGTCTGTTTTATCTGATATAAATATTGCTACCCTGGCTTTTTTTTTTTTCATTTCTGTTTGCGTGAAATATCTTTTTCCATCCCTTTACTTTCAGTCTGTGAGTGTCGTTTGATCTGAAGTGGGTCTCTTGTAGACAACATATGCATGGATCTTGTTTTCTTATCCATTCAGTTACCCTATGTCCTTTTGATTGTAATGTTCCTTTTGATTGGAACATTTAATCCATTTAAATTTAAGGTGATTACTGATAGGTACATCGTTAATGTCATTTTATTATTCATATTAGTTATTTCTATTTTCTTTTTTTACTCCTTCTCTTTTCACAGAAGACCCTTTAACATTTCTTGTAATGCTGGCTTGTTGGTGATGAATTTCTTAAGCTTTTTTTCTGTCTTGGAAGCTCTTTATCTCACCTTCATTTTAATTGAAAGCCTTGCTGGGTAGAGTATCCGTCGTTGCAGATTCTTATTTTTCATAACTTTGAATATTTTTTGTCATTCCCTTCTGGCCTGCAAAGTTTCCATTGACAAGTCAGCAGACATTCTTATGGGGGTATCCTTGTCAGTAACCAGCTTCCTTTCTCTTGCTGCTTTTAAGATTCTCTCTTTGTCTTTGACATTTGACATTTTAATTATGATGTGTCTTGGTGTAGGTCTGTTTGAATTCCCCTTGTTTGAGACTCTTTGTGCTTCCTGAACTTATATGTCTAATTCCTTTGCCAGGCTAGGGAAGTTTTCCATCATTATTTCTTCAAATAGAGTCTCAATCCCTTGCTCTCTCTCTTCCTCTTCAGGTACTCCTATGATTCGGATACTTTTACGCTTCGTGTTTTCCCAGAAGTCTCTTAAACTATCCTCATTTTTAAAAAATTCTTTTTTCTTTTTCTTGTTCTGATTGGGTGTATTCTACTACCTTGTCTTCCAATTTTCTGATTCGATCATCTGCTTCCTTCAATTTACTGTTGAATCCTTCTAGTGTATTCTTCAATCCCATTATTGTATTCCTCATTTCTGTCTGGTTCTTTTTTATGGTTTCTATGTCCTTTTTTATGCTCTCATTGTGCTCATCCATTCTCCCCATAAGTTCCTTGAGCATCCTTATAATCATTATTTTGAACTCTGACTCTGGTAGGTTGCTTACCTCTATTTCATTTAAATTATTTTCTGGAGTTTTCTTTTGTTGTTTCGTTTGTGATATGTTTCTTTGTTTTCTCATTTTATTAGCCTCTCTGTGTTTTTTTCTATGTGTCAGGAATATTTGTTTCGTCTCCCAGCCTTGGACAGATGGCCTAATGTGGAAGGTGTCCTGTGTGTTCCATTGGCACACTCTCCCTGATCCCTGGTGCCGGGAGCTCTGGAGGTGAACTTTGTGTGGGTTGTGTGGATCTTCTGTTGTTGCCAAGCCTTTATTGTTGTTAGTAGATCAGTTAGTGGGATTAACTTTCAGGCTGACTAATTGTGGGAATTGGCTGCACCCTCAGGATAAGAGTTGTGTTGGGGCTGACCCCACTGAGTGAGATTTTCCCTAGCAGGCTTGGGTACTTGTTGCAACTACTCTTTGTGTGGATCACTACTGGAACTAGTCAGGCATTGCTCCATTGTGGTCTGGTGCCAGCCTCCAGATGTGTTGATTTTGTGGCCCCTTGGGAGGGGCTCCCCCATAGACCAAGGTCAGCCACTGCTTTTGATTACTCAGGGCTACCCGGTGAGAACTACAAAGTGATCCACTGATGGTTGTCACCTATACTGGATCTATAGGTAAGTGGAAGAGACAATGCTGTAGGCAGCAGTAGGTTATCCTCCCTCCTTGACTGATGGCAGTTTAGCAGAGAGACTAGGCTCCTCAAGGCCTGACACTGACTGTCAGTTGCCTGTAAGTCTCTGAAACTGGATGAGCCTCTGGTGATATGCGTATTGGGTGGTGCAGGGACCCTGGGAAAACTGGTGATATGCGTGTTGGGTGGTCCAGGGACCCTGGGAATCTCCTGGGTCTAGTGAGTAAATTTCCCCCTGCCACGGCAGTGTCAGTGTACATGCCCACGAGGTCTCTGTGGCTTGCTGTATAAGTTTCCACTCATAGCAAAGTCAACAGCTGCCCCCACCCCCGGGCCTAATTGTGCTACCCCAGAGCAGGGGAAGCTGCTTATCAATGTGCAGCAGGCACTTTGTGTACTGGATGGGGCAGGAGCTCAGGGAGTCAAGGGCTGTCAGGCCAATACAGACCCCTTCAATTCCCTTAAGAGATATTGCAGCTCGTACAGGCAGCAGTGGTCTGTCCACAACTGTTTTCTTCGAAATGCACTCACTGCACTGGCCAAAGTCTATTGCCTGTGCTAACTGGTCAACCCCAGATCCAAGCAGGGCACAAGAGGCTGCTTGTCAATGGGCTGCGGGCACTTTATGGCTTGGGAGAAGTAGGATCTCAAGTCACCAAGGTCCGTTTGGCCAATACAGTCTCAGTTTTGTGCAACTTCTGTGCCTGGGCGGTCCCGCTGTAGACCCAGGTCACAGTGAGAGCAGCCGCCATCAGGGGTGTTCCCACAGACCCCTGTGCTCCTCGGACACAATATTGCAACTCTTGCGGGCAGCAAAGATCTGCCTGCCATTGATTTCTGTGCAGTGACCACCCTGTGCCAACCAAAATTTGTTGCCTGTATGCATTAGGTGATCAGCAGATGAGGAAGGGCAGGGCTGTTTCAGTTCACTGTCAATGGGACATTTGGGGCAATTTGTGGGTAGGGTGGAGTGGGGTCTCATAGAGATCAATACAGCCTCAGTCTTGCTGCAAATATGGTAACTGTTGTAAGTTCTCTCGGATCACAGCAAGACCAGCTGCTGTCTGAGACTAGCTGGGACTAGCCACAGGTCCCTGATATCCACCCAAGTTCGTGTTGGCAGCAGCGATGCCTAACCCTACCGCTGAAATGCGACTCCCAACACTGGTCACCTGCTGGGAATGGAAATGTAGCTTACAGGGCTGGCCGCTTTTGCTGGGATTGGAATGGCTGCTCACAACAATGGCCACCTGGCTGTAAATACTTGGCCCTGAATCACTCAGAGCTGAGCTTGGCAGCCATTGAACAACACCTGCCCCAGGCAGTCTGCAGTTTAGGCAGGGCGAGCTGATCTGCTCAGACCAGTGCTTGCTAATGGCTCTGTGGGAAGGGTCTGCACAATCAAGCTGGTGTGGTCAGTAGGTTACCCTGTAGGGGGCTGGACTAAGGCACAATGGTGGCTGCCTTTCCAGCCCTCATTCTGACTCTAGGTAATGGAGACTTTTTCAGAATAAATCCTGTGCGAGCATCTGACCCACTGCCAGTGTCTCGGTGAGTGTCCGCAGGTTAGAAAGCCTTTGCGTGGGTCCTTCAAAGGGACGTCTAGAGGCTCAGTCACCTTCCATCTCACCAAGGCGGCTGGAATCCCCTCTAGTTTCTACAGTCAGAGTTATTGGAATCTCCTCTTCCCTGGGCTGGGATCCTGTGCTAGAGAGCCCCCAGATGAGACCAGGAGCCCCTCTCCTTCAGGAGAGCCTCTGCAGCCTCGCTCTCCCTCCTAGTGATCCTCCACCACCTGCAGGTGCGGGTCCAGTCCAATTCACGACTTTGCCTCTCCTACTGGCTTCGATGTGGCTCCTTTATATTATCAGATGTAGGTGTTATGATCAGCTGGACTTCAGGTGATTCTCCACATTGATTATTTTATAATTTGGTTGTAATTTCAATGTGGTCTTGGGAGGAGACAAACCCTCCTTTTACCTAGTATGCCATCTTCCCTTAACCTCTGTATGTACTCTTTTTGTTTGGCCTTTTTCATTTGGCACAATTATTTTGAGATTCATTCATGTTGCTGTGTATACCAGTAGTTCATTCCATTTTATTGCTTAATTCCATTGTCTGTATACACCAAAATTTATACATCCACTCGTCTGTTGATAGATATTTGGATTGCTGTCACTTTGGGGTTGTTACAGATAAAGCCGTTATGAACATTCATGTACAAATCTTTGTGTGGATGTATGTTCTCATATCTACTTAGGAGTAAAATAGCTGAGTCATATGGGAAGTGTATGTTTAACATTTTAAGAAAATGACTGTTTTCCAAAGAGGTTCCACCATTTTATATTATCAGCAGCAATATATAAGAATTCTTGTAGCTCTGTATCCTTGCCAACATTTGATTTGGTTGGTCTTTTTAATTTTAGCCATTGTAATAGTGGTATTCCATTATGATTTTAATTTTCATTTCCATAATGACTAATTATACTGAGTATCTTTTCATGTGTTTAATTGGCATTCACTACCTTAATCGGTGAAGCGTTTGTTCAAATCTTTTGCCCATTTTTATTCAAATTTTTGTTTTCTTATTATTCAATAGACTAATAGGTGGAACACAGAATATCTTTCCACATTTTGAGGTCTTCTTTAATTTTTCTCAGCAATGTATCATTGTTTACAATGTTCCATTATTGTTATATTAAATTTAATTTCCCATTGTTCTTCACTAGAACATAGAAATACAACTAATTTTTTAATATTGATCTTCTGTTTCCAACCTTGATAAACTCACCAATATTTACGATGTTTTGGGAGGATTCCATAGGGTCGATCATATTGCCTTCAAATTAAAAGACTTTCTAAACTGGACAGCTTTTATTTATTTTCCTTCATTCGTTGCACTGGATGGAGTCTCCAGTACAATGCTGAATGGAGAGCAGACATGCTGAATAGATGTCTG
The DNA here is from genome assembly GCF_000151845.1 of Pteropus vampyrus. Taxonomy (NCBI): domain Eukaryota; kingdom Metazoa; phylum Chordata; class Mammalia; order Chiroptera; family Pteropodidae; genus Pteropus; species Pteropus vampyrus. The sequence continues at coordinate 2,776,839 of NW_011889168.1, read as the reverse complement.
AATAGAGAGCAGATATCCTTATGTTGTTTCTGATATAAGAGAGAAACATTCAGTCTTTCATCATTATGTTAGCTGTAGGTTTTTCACAGATACTTTTTCAGATGGAGGATGTCCCCTATTATTTCTAGTTTGCTAAAAGTTTTATTTAGAATGGATGCTGAAATTGTCAAATGCTTTTTCTGTGTCTATTACAATGGTCATTTTTTTTCTCTAATTTGCTAATTTGGGAAGTTACATTGATTGATTTTTTTAAATATTATACCAACTGTGGATTCCTGTATAAACTTTACTTGGTCATGATATATTATCTTTTTTACATATTGTTGGATTCAATTGGTTAAAATTTCATTAAGAAATTTTTTATCGATTTTGTTCATGAAAGATATTGGTTTGTAGGTTTCTTTTTTTGTAATATCTTTATCTCATTTGGATATGCATGAAATACTTGCCCCAGAGAATGAGTTGGGAAGCATCCTTTCCCCTTCAATTTTCTATACAAGTTTATAACTGATATTTTTTTCTTTCATTGGTATTGTTTCTGACATGAAATCTGCTGTCATCCTTATCTTTTTGCTTATTACATAGAGTGTATTTTTCTTTAACTGCTTATCTTTACCAGTGGTTTAAAGCAATTTTATTATGGTATTTATATATGATATATGATATTTCCTTGGGTGATTTTCTTCATGTTTCTTGTGTTTGGGGTCTACTTAACTTATTAGATCTGTAATCTTATAATTTTCAACTTGCAAAATTTTTGGCCATTATATCTTCAAATGTTTTTTTGTTCTTCTCTTTTCAGGGTCTCTAATTACACTTATATTGTATTGCTTGAAGTTATCCTACAGCTCAATGATACTCTTTTAGTTTTTCGTATCCTTTTTCTCTCTCTCTTTTATTTTGGCTAATTTCTATTGTGGCTTTAGGTTCAACAATTTTTACTTTTGTAATGTGTAATCTGATATTAAGCCTATCCAATGTATTTTTCATCTCATAGTTTTTATCTCTAGGATTTCTATTTCAGTCCTTTTTATGTCTTCTATGTCTGCTTAACATGTTCAATATTTCTTCTAGATTTTTGAACATATGAAATATAGTTACAATAATTGTTTTATGCCTTTGTCTACTAACTTTATCATATGTTCTTTCTTGGTCAGTTTCAATTGATTGATTTTTATCATCTTTTTTTTTTTCCACATTACTTACCTGGTAGTTTTTTTTTCTATTTTTCTTTTTTATTAAAAATTATTGGGTTCTCATCAGAGAAACGCAAATAAAAATCACAATGCAATATTACCTCACACCTGTCAGAATGGCTATCATCAATAAATCAAAACACAAAAAGTGTTGGCGAGGATGCCGAGAAGAGAGAACCTTCATACATTGTTGATGGGATTGCAAATTGGTACAGATGCTATAGAAAACAGTATGGAGGTTACTCAGAAAATTAATAATGGTTACACCTTTTGACCCAGCAATTGCACTTCTGGGTATTTATCCAAAGAAAACCAAAACAATAATTTGTAAAGATCTATGCACCCTAATATTCATGGCAGCACAATTTACAATAGCCAAGATATGGAAGCCTTAAATGCCCATGAACAGATAATAGGATGAAGAAATTATGGTTTATATATACAATTTTTACTGTATATATGGCTCATATATGGCTCATATATACAATTATTACTCAACCATTAAAAAAATGAAATCCTACCATTCGCAATGATATGGATGGACCTAGAGGTTATTATGCTGAGTGAAATAAGTCAGACAGAGAAAGATAAATACCGTATGATTTCACTTATATGCAGAGTCTAAGGAACAAAAATAACAAACTAATCAAAAACAGACTCACAAATATAGTGAACAATTTGGTGACGGACAGAGGGGAGGGGTTTGGGGGCTGAGAGAATGAGATGAAGGGTTAAAAAAGTACAAATTAGTAGTTGATAGTTGGGCATGGGGATGGGAATCATGGCAGAGGGAATATAGTTAGCATTAATATGATGGCTAAATGGAGGGCCAGGGGAGGGAGGGAGCAATTGAGGGATCATTTTATGAACTATGTAGATGTCTAACCAATGTACTGTATACATGAAACTAATTTAAATAATTTTTAATAAAATCAAATATGTTCCAAGTGAACAATTCAATAGTATGTCATATACATACTGCGTTATGTGTTAACCACCTTAAATTAGATTTCCTTCCATCACCAAATATTTGACCCCTTTTACCTCTACATACCTCCCTCTCCCGCCCCCCCCCACTTCCTTCTGGTAACCACTAATCCACAGTCCGTGTCCATAAGTCTCCGTATGTTGTCATGTTTTTTTGTTGTTGCTTTCAGTTTTATATCCCACATATGAGTGAAATCATATGGTTTTCAACATTTTCTGTCTGATTTATTTCACTTAGTATGATTATCTCAAGATTCATTCTTACCTGGTAATTTTGATTGAGTGACAGAGACTGAATTTTACCTTGTTGGGTGTTAAATGTTTGTTTTCTTATAAGTATTCTTGAGTTTTGTTCTGGAATGTGTTTAAATTACTCTGAAATGGCTTAATACTTTTGAGTTTTGCTTTTAAACATTGTTAGGCAGGGCCAGAGTACCATTTAGTCTAAATGTAATTTTGCCCCACTCCTGACTTCTCTGAGTACTCTACCCAATGCTCATTCATGTGTATATTTTCTTATTGCTGCCATAACAAATTTTCACAAACTTAGTGGCCTAAAACAACAAAAATTTCTTATCTTACAATTCTGGAGGTCAGTTCAAAATCAGTCTAGGCTAAAGTCAAATATCAGCAGAGATTGTTCTTTCTGGAGGCTCTGAGGGGGAATCCGTTTCCATGTCTTTGTTCAGCTTCTAAAGACTGCCTGATTCTTGGCTTGTGGCCTTTTCTCCATTGAAAGTCAGCAGCATAGCATCTTTTAACTGCTCTCTCTGTCTTCCCTCTCTCTCTCTCTCTCTCATTCTCTCTCTCTCTCTCTCTCTCTCTCTCTCTCTCTCTCTCTCTCTCTCTCTCTCCTGCTTCTATCATCAACTGACCTTCTCTGATTCTGACCCTCCTGCCTCCTTTCTTATAAAAACTCTTGTGATTACGTCAGACCCTCCTAGATAATTTCCTCATCTCAAGACCTTTTATATAATCACACCTGCAAAGTCCCTTTTGCCATATTACACAATATATACAACATATTCATAGGTTCTAAGAGGATTAGGGCATGGACATCTTTGGACAGCCATTATTTAGCTTACCACATCATGTATGAGATTTTCTACTTTTTCTGGTGGGAACAAGAACTATTATTTGTTTTGTGTAAGTTTTGAGGATTGTTTCCTCTAATCCCTTAAGTGGTTCTTTCTCCATCCTTGGGTAGCTTCTTTACAGTCATGTGTTGATCAGTGCTAACTGAAATACTCTCTCAAAATCTCTTAGCTCTCTTTGTGTCCAGTTTTCTCTCATCTGTTACTCTGTCCTGTGAACTCTAGCACCTTTGGGCTTCACCAGATCCCTTGTTCCTCCTTTTCAAATCAGAGTGACTGCCCTGCAGCCTGGAATCTCTCCCCAAGCAACAAATTGTGATAATTGCAGGTTCATGTTATTTTATTCTCATGTCTTAGAAATAAGTCTCCACTGTGTCTTGTCTAATATCATGAACACCATTGTTTCATATAGTTTTTCAGGTTTTGTTGTTGTTTCAGGAAGGTGAGAAAATCTGATCTCTGTTACTCCAATTTGACTAGAAGTGAAAGTAACGGTATTATTTTTCAAATATTCTTGATATTATAGCTGCTATGGTCACAGAAGTTTATAAAATAGAGGCCTATAACAAGAACATTTCATAATTCAACATCTACTGAGCAACTTTGATATACAAGGTAATGAGCTAGACACTGTGAAGAATACAAATATCCTCCCTGATCATGAGAAGGAAGCACATGTATGCCACTATGATTTTTTTTCTTTTTTTGAGATGTCAGGATTAAGAGAAGGAAGAGATATATATCATAGTATGTAGAAAGTTATGTCTCTTCCGAACATAACTTGCATTTTTATCAAGGGATTTTTAATTTCTTCTAGAATGTGGCCTAGGCTGGAACCACTCTGGGTAGCCTGGTTTGATTTCAGATTACCTCAGCCAGGAAAATCGATGAGAGGGTAGCTTTTACACTTGGAAGGAGTTGCCATAATTCCACCTTGATAAACACCAGCAGCACTACTTTTTCTCCCCAGTTCCCTAACATGCTTGTTCTTGTCTACCATGTGATGATGCCAAAAGCTGTGAACCTTGCAGGAAGCAAATAAAGGAAGGCAAGTCACATTTAGTAAATATTGTCACTTGGATGGCCATATTTATATGCATATTGTCCAAGAAGAAACTGAAACTTCTCTTACCTAGGTCTCCCAATGAGCAAATGTCAGAGTGGATATAGGAATCAAAGTCTGATTCCAAGGTTCATGGCCTTTTATTTTCTGTCTCCAGCAAGATTGCCTCAATTTGAAGAGTACAAAACTCTCCATTATTGCTCATGTACTCTATTTGCTGACTGTGTTCCTGACACACAGAATCTCCTGACCTCTTGGTTTCTGATTAACTTCCTTACACTGGAAAGTACAATTCTTTTGTTACCTGCTTGGGTGTGACTCCTGATGCCTTGCTCCCTAGTATCTGTGTATTTTCATATTCTCATGTTCTTCTTCACACCCGGTTTTAGTCATTGTTTTGATCTCTCTCTCTATCTCTTTTTTAAAAAAAAAAACCTTTGATGTGGTCTTGTTTCCAGATTCCTCAGTTCATTCCCTGGCATTGCTACTGTAGGGTGGATACCTTTCTATCTTAAGCTTCCTAACTTGATGTGTTTCGTCCAGGTTTGATTCCAGCCCAGCTCTACAAAACATCTCCATGGCTGACTTTCAGACATAATTAAACATCCATATGCACATGAGTATTCAATAGTCATTCATTAATTTATTTGTTCACAGTTTCATTGAGCACCTACTATGTGACAGACTCTAGATATATAGTAATGCACTGACAGAAATAGGTAGAGCATCTGGCCCAAGGAACATAGATTTCTAGTAACAGTTTACTGACAAACATCTAAGCAACACCAATCCTGCTGTGTTACTTCAGCAGAAAGACAACCACTAGTATGACCAAAGAGAGATAAAAAAGAAGAGAGTGGTTAAAGAAAAAACAACAGCATACTGCCTCCACATAGTATATGGGGGTGTGCAGGATGTGGTATTCACTGTATCTCACTGCTCAAAGCTCCCTGTATTTGTTTCCTAGGGCTGCAGTAACAAAGTACCACAAACTGGGTGACTTAAAACAACAGAGATGTATTGTCTCACAGTTCTGGAGGCTAGAAGTCCAAGATAAGTTTTCGGCAGGGTTGGTTCCTTCTGAGGACAATAAGAGAGAATCTGTTCCACACCCCTTACCTAGCTTTTGGTGGTTTGCTGGCAACCTGGACTTCCTTGGCTTGTAGATGCATCACTCCAATCCTTCACTTTCACATGGTGTTTTTCCTATGTTTCTTTACATTGTCTTCCGTGCAAGTCTGTCTTTGTATCCATATTTCTCCTTTTTATAAGGACACAAGTCATATTGGATTAGGGCCCCCCCTTCTGACCTCACTTTATTTTGATTACCCCTGTAAAGACCCTTTTTCCAAATAAAGTCACATTCTGAGGTACTGGGGACTAGGACTTTAACATATATATTTTTGGTAGACACAATTCAACCTATAACGCCACCATTAAGGAAGATCTTGTCACCCTAACTACTAATCTGCTGCCTGAAAATAACCTCCAATTAGCAGCCCCTACAGGGTTGCTTCAGCTGCAGAAAACCACCTCACCCAAGGCCATGCCCCTGGCCAGGGTAGCCCATATCCAATGACTGACAAAGGCATAAAGGGGTATAAAGGTCTGTCTAAACTTGGAATGACTGAGGGCCATTCTAACTTTAGAGTGCCCATTAGGATTGCCTGAGTCCTTTATTGGACTGGCATTGCAGCCTGGACTTCTCTCTTTGCCACACATGCTTGAGCCCCCTACCTCTCAAATGTTTTAATCCCTTCATCAACTTCCTGCATGCTAAACCCTGCCTCAGGGTTTTATCCTGGACAACCCAAACTGCAACAGGTGGAAAGAGGAAATAAATGTACTTAGGTTTGGAAAGATCCTGGTAGGCAAGAGGAAGAATGGGAAAAGATTACACCAGAGAGGTAAGCAGGTGCCAGACTGTGCATGCCTTTGTAAGCTATGGAAGAGTTTGGATTTTATCCCAAATGCAAAAAATGAGAAGCCATAAAAGTTTTTTGAGCATGGAGTGAGAAGATTAGTTTGCGTTTTGATAGGACGACCCTGGCTAATGTTCATGTCATCTGGCCTCTGAGTCCTGTGAAATGTGATGCTTCCCTTGAGACATGGTAGTTGTTGACTCAGAGGGGGCCTATCTTGAGCCTATAAGGAGAGGCTTCCAGCTTTGGCTGGACTTAAGCCTAGAAATTCCTCACCCCTATTGGCCCCTCTTTTTTACCCTCTCAGGTGGTCTTTTGCTGAACAGAACTACTTCCGCAACTACTTTTTTTGCAAAGAGTTTTATTGGCATGAGATCCTGAATTGCTTTTTCCTCTTAGAGTAGACTTCCACTCAGTTCTTTCAAAACCGACTTAATCTTTTTTTATTGTAAAAAATATCATATGCTCTTTGTAGAAAATTTGGGAAATAAATCTTTCAAGAAGAAATTAAAAATCCCCTGGTAATAGCCACTGTTTGTTCATGTACATATCACACAGCATGGGTTACAAACCTGAATGCTTATTATTGGACCTGGCAAATAATGCAAGCAATAACACCAATTAGGTGAATATTATAGAGATTTGGGAAGCTCATACCCCATCTAAAGACTCAGTTTCTTTCAACTTTAGCTTACCACGTTTGGCTTAAACTGATTCTAGTTTATGGTCCCTCTGTCTAAAGGATATTCACTAGTGTATCCTGCTTGCATCTGTAGCATCTTTTTTCATTCTTTCCCTTGCTTATTCCGCTTTAGCTATACTGGCCTCCTTGTTCTTCTTGCATGCCAAAAATGCTCATTCCTCAGGGCCTTTTCACTTGTTCCCACTGCCTGAAAGGCTCTACCTGTAAATATCCATATAGTTAACTTCCTCACATTTATTCTAATCTTTGCTTAAAAATTACCTCCATGGAGAAACCTTTATTAGGCACATAATAGCACACTGCTATAATTCTCCTTCTCCTGATCTATTTCTCTTTCACGTAAATAACTCATATTACCTGTTTATTTTTATTTTGCAGGACTTCCTAACATTTTCTCCATCATAGTACACTGGGAAAAAAAGATACTATTTGAACAGAATGCTGGAGAAAATCTAGGAAGCCAGTTGTGTTCGGTGTCAGTAAACCTGGAGTGTGAAGAGGTTCCAGCTCCCATGAGAACCTCAGTGGATACATGGCATATGCTAAATAAGTATTTGCTGAATGAGTAAGCTATATCATAAATGTTTCTCCATATCATTAAAAACTCATGAACATTTTAAAGACTTTTTGATCTTTTGTCATACTAGGCTCTGTATTTTGTTAATTGATCCTCTGTGGGTTGTTTTTTTTTTGATACTTTATTTAAAGAATGCCTTCTGGCCTCCTTACTTGTGAATTGTTGAAGACTTAGGAGGACTCATATGCATGTGACTATGCACAGCACCTGGGTAGCACCATCTTTCTGGGGAAGACATCCGACTTCAGATGGCATTCACCATTTTAACTTGGATGCACATATACACATCATGCCCTAACGAATCCCGGTATGTATGCTCCTGGAATGATCTAAAACATCTCTGGGCATGTTTTGTGTATCATTAAAAAGGAATGAGATTTGCTACATGTCAAATTCTTTGTAAATCTCATGTCCAGCATGAACCACATAAGAATTCCTCCAGTAAGGTTTTTCCTTCATAATCACTTCTAAAACAGAAACTTGGCTTACAATCAGGAAGGGATGTGAAACAGAGTGAATGTAAGAGGAGTGGGCAGGGGATGCTGCTGGTGAAACTGGACTCCCCTACCTCCCAGTGATAGGGGAACCCATGCAAACTAGTGTAGTTAATGAATGCTACAGGCATTTTTCTGATTCCTGTTGGGCAAGGATGAAGCCTAAGAATAGGCTCTTCTAAATTGTACCTCTGTGCTAGGCCAATTAATCCAAGTGTATATATAGGACAAACACCTAAACACATTTTGTAAAATTCAATCCATCCCTGGCTGCACAAATGTCCCATCCATCAGAGTGTTAGTGACCTGTGTGGATTTATGTGTTTATGCATATGTTCTTAAGAGAATTGTTCTTACTTGAAAATTAGTGGAAACATAAGGATGAATTTTTTTCTTACATGAGAAAAATGTATTATCAAAGATATGAGTCAAGAACTTCTGGACTCAAATCCTAGTACTACAACTTACAAATATATGATCTTGGACAAGTTACTTAACCTCTCAGTATCTCAGCTTTCTAAGGATAATACATATTTCACACAACATTAGGAAATAAGGTAAAGACTTTTAAGACTTCACTGGTAGTGCAGCTTCCAACAGGATGAAGAAATAGATTTTCTCTCTCTCCATCTTTTTTGAAGTTCTCACTCTACTTTAAAGTCACATTTCTCAAAGTATGTTCCACAAAAAACATGTTCTAAGACTTGCTCAATAAAAAAGAGACTACTACGTACTAACTTCCTTCTTAGAGATTCATCATGCCTATTGGTATGCTGAAACCTCAGGGATCTTATGGTAGGAAAAAACTGGTTAATTTTGTTTAATTTGCTATTTCCCAGTCTTATTTGACAAGAAGATTGTTTTTTTTCTCATGATACTTCTTACCAGCTTTCTGAATGACTTTGTGATGAAATGCATTATGAGAATGGATCCTCTAAGTCTTCACCAGATAAAAAAATCACTGAATTGAGGGGCAATCAGGAGTGTCCACAGTGACACTACAATATCTCATCTGGAAAACTGGAGGTCCTAGATTATTTATAGAAATACGCATCTTGTAATTAGTGATAGTATAGTCTTCAAGTTTTTAATAATCTCAGATAATTATTAACTTTAATTTATCTAATTCTTTTCTATCTGAGAGCTTTTAATTTTTTCAGCCTCTACTATGTTATTTTAGCTTGTTACTTATCTTTTATTTTCTATTTTCAAGCCTCAACTCTTGATTCACTTAGTGTGGGTGTATAAGGGTGGAGTCTCCCTTCTTTACAAAACCCCTAGGTAGGTGCAGCTTCTAATAGTAGTGACTCATGAATGACAAGACTAGGAACACTTTAAGCATTGATTATAATGAGAGAACAGCAAGTTTTTGCTTGATGAAGTTGGATTTATTAATAGAAGAGATAATCCAGTTGTTACAAAAAGTCTGACTTGTAGTTTCTTCGAAACTTCTTATAATCCTCTCCTATTTATTTATTTTTTTAAAAAATGTCTAAATCCAATCTCATCACCATAAAACTTAGAGAAATTTCTGTATCAGCACTTCATAGGTTGCCAAGAAAAAATAAAAAAAGCTAATTTTAAAAAAATTTTAAAAGGAAAATAGAATAACAGGACAAGATTTCAAGTAAGACAGAAAAAAGACAATTTCTCTCATACATCCACCCCCACCAAAACAAAACAAAACAAAACAAAACAAAACAAAACAGAAAAAGTAACTTACAAATCCTGATCCTTATCCTCAGACAAATAAGAGAAAAGCAGGAAAAATAATAACAAAGACATAAAAGCACAAAATAAGAAAGCTAAATACAAAAATTGTTAACAAATATTCTGTAACATGAAGAAAATTAAAAAATTATATAAATAGGTCTGAAAAGAGAAAATGATAGAGGAAAAGAAAATGTTTCTGACCCTCCCCCCACTAACAGATGGGGAAGAGAATCTGTTCATTGCTGATGCCAAAAGACAAAAACTCCTACTGAATATTTCATTTTTCCCCTAAAATAAGATAGTTGTGTGCAGAAGCTGCAATGGGCATTCCCTCCCCACAAAAATTAAGTGAAAATTAACAAAGATATCAATTACAGCCATTTCACATCAGGGCCTATACAAATCCAATCTGGAATGGGACTTCTCTTATAAACATTATTAATTGATTTCTGTTTTAGTAATGGCAGACTAGATTATTAGGATCAATTTTTTTTTTTTGCAAAAAACCCTACAAATTATAGATAAAATTCAAAAATTAATTTTTTTTAAGAAGCATTGAAAAGCTGAAAAAGTAGTGAAGAATTTCCAGGACAAATGAAAGGAAAGCAGGAATCCAGTGAAGTAGAGGAAACCCAGAGGCCACTGAAGGCCTTTGTCAACCTGGAAAAATTAGAACTTTAGCTTCAATAGCCAGAGTAACATGGTTTGTCCAAGATGGGGAGTCTAAAAGGAGACTATCCCTATTATAAGCATAAATCTCAAAGAGCTATACGCTTAGAGTCAGGACAAAGCAGAAATAAATTGGTCTTTGAATGGATTTTTAGCTGAAATTAAAACCTTATGGAATCCACTCCCCCCCAAAAAACCATAAAAACAAAAATTCAACCATTGAATTTAGTTTGAAGTGATCTTGAACAGATAATGTCCTTAGATATTTGGTTAAGCAAATGTGTATTTTCTTTTGTGTATTTGTGTATATGTAACTTTCATGACAAAATTTAAATTATTTCTACAAATAAATTTTCAAAGATATTTAGCAGTAAACAGTGCCATTCATGCAAGAAAAAAGCTGTATGCATGAGAACAAGCAGAAAGAACAGACAATATAAAGAGATCCACAAAGACTCCATATATGGAATTATTAGTTAGGCTTGTAAAACAACTATGCTTTCCATGTTTAAATAAATAAAGATAAGCAGAAAATATCCTTGCAAACAAGAAACCTTATAAAGTAACATAAAATTTGGAAAAGAATCACTTAGAACCCACTACCCCTCACATGCTCCTGCATTATTCACATCTCACACCAAAATGGTATGTTTATTACAATTAATGAACCTACAATGACACATCATCACATTCAGAGTCCATAGTTTACGTTGGGGTCCAGTCTTGGTGTTGTACATTCTATAGGTTTGGACAAATATATAATGACATGTACCCATCATTGTAGTATCATATAGAATATTTTCACTGCCCTAAGAGTCTTATTCATCCCTATCCACCCCCCACCCCAACCATCTGACCAACCTCCAGTCTCTGGCAACTAATGATATTTTTACTGCCTCCATAGATTTTCTTTTTTCAGAATGTCATATAGTTGGAGTCACACAGTATGTAGCCTTTTCAGATTGGCTCTTTTCACTTAGTAATATGCATTTCAGTTTCTTCTATATATTTTCATGGCTTGATAGCTCATTTCTTTTTAGTACTGAATGATTTACCATTGTTTGGTTGTACCACAGTTTATTTATCCATTCACCTACTGAAGGACATCTTGGTGGCTTCTGAGTTTTGGCAATTATAAATAAAACTGCTATGTGCCATGTGCAGATTTTTGTGTAGACATAAGTTTTCAACTCCTTTGGGTGAATACCAAGGAGCACGACTGCTGAATCATATGGCGAGAGTATGTTTAGTTTTGTAAGAAATTGCTAAACTGTCATCCAAAGTGGCTGCACCATTTTGCATTTCCACCAGCAATGAATATGAGTTCCTGTTGCTCCACATCCTTACCAGCATTTGGCATTGTCAGTGTTTCGGATATTGGTCTTTCTAATAGGTATGTTGTAATTTGCATTTCTCTGATAACATATGATGTGGAGCATTTTTTCATATGCTTATTCGCCATCTTCATATCTTATTTGATGAGGTACCTGTTAAGGCCTTTGGTTCATTTGGGAGAGATTAAATTGTTTTATTTCTCAATAAAAAGTTAATAGTGGTTCGAATAGTACTTGCCTTCTTATCATATACTTTGGCAAAATGTCATACTCTTTTTTAAGTTTAAGTCATCTTCTAACATTTTATCCTTTGCACTGCCAAAGTCATGAAATATCTTTGGTTCATTTTTAATCGGGTTGTTTGTTTTCTTATTATTGAATTTTCAGAGTTATTTGTATATTTTGGATGTGTCCTTTTCCAGATGTATCTTTTGAAAATATTTTCTCCCAGTCTGTGGCTTGTCTTCTCATTCTCTTGGCATTATCTTCCACACAGCAGAAGTTTTTAATTTTAATATAGTCTAGCTTATCAGTTATTTCTTTCATGGATTGTACCTTTGGTGTATCTTAAAATCATCACCATACCCAACATCATCTAGATTATCTCTTATGCTATTCCTTTGTGTTCTGAGCACCCATTTTCAGCACCCTGCACCACTAAGCAATGCTCTGGACCATTGTTAGGGTACCAACTGGTTACCCTAACAATTCAACTGAATACTGACACTGTCTTCCCAGAGATAGCATAAGATTTCGCAAGTTAAGGGTTCAGTTCTACAAGACTACCCTGCCCCCTGCATTTAGATGCCATTTGCAAGCCAAAGATCAGTTGATTAGATTTATGTGGGCTTATTTCTGGGTTCTCTATTCAGTTCCATTGGTCAATTTATCTATTCTTTTGTCAATAGCACATTGTCTTGATTACTGTAAATTTATAGTAAGTCTTGAAGTTGGGTAGTCTCAGTCCTCCAACTTTGTTCTTTACCTTCAATATTCTGTTGGCCCTCCTATGTCTTTTGTCTTTCTACATAAACTTTACAATTAGTTTTTCAATATCCACAAAATAACTGGGATTTTGATTAAGATTGCATTGAATCTATAAATCAAGTTGGGAATAAATGACATCTTGACAATATTGAGTCTTCCTATCCATGAATATGGAATATCTCACAATTTATTTAGTTCCTTGGTTGCATTCATCAGATTTTTGTAGTTTTCCTCATATACATCTTGTATATTTTTTGTTAGATTTATACCTAATTATTTCATTTTAGGGGGTGTTAATGTAAATGGCATTGTGTTAATTTCAAATTCTCCTTGTTCATTGCTGGTATATAGAAAAAGGATTGACTTTTGTGTAGTAACCTTCATCCTGTAACTTTGCTATATTATTTATTAGTTCCAGGAGGTTTTTTTTTTCATTTTTTTTTTTTTTGGAAAAAAAGACACTTTTATTTCTTCTTTTCTGTAGATACACTTTTATATTAAGAAATTGAGAAAGTTTCCCACTAGGAAAAAGTGTACAGAATAAAGTATAAAAGATACATTTTAAGTAGAAGGAGAGTGATCCCAGACAGAAAATATGATATATAAAAATAAAAGAAGAGCAAAGAAAATGGCAAAAATATCAGTAAATCTAAAGGAAAGTTGAATGTATAAAATAATGGCTTACAAAGTTATCAGAAAAAAATAAAATACATTGTATAAATCAAATCAAACCTTCTAGAAGGAGTTAATGAGTTTATAAGGTTTTAGGATACAAGTATAATATATACAAAATACTGTATTTCTATATATTTGTAATGAATTATAAAAACACCCCATTTTTTTAAAAAGCATACTATTTAAATAGTTGCAATACAAATGAAATACTTATAAATCAATAAACATGTGCAGTATATGATGCTGAAAACTGTAAAACAATAATAAAAAAAGTAAATTAATGGAAACATATACCATGGTCATTGATTCTGTAGAGCAACTATTGTAAAAATGTCTATTTTCTCTAAATTGATCTATAAATTTAACAAAATAGCAATAAAGTTTTTAACCAGATGTTTTATAGATATCTAAAATTGATATTAAGATTTGTATTGAAAGATAAAGAAACCAAATTAGGCAAAAGAATATTGAAAGAGAAAAACAGAGTTGAGAGACTCACATTACCTGATTTCAAGACTTGCTATAGAGCTACAGTAATCAAATGAGTATGGTATTGGCAAAAGATAGACATATAGAGTAACAGGAGAGTAGACATTTCAGAAATGCACTGACTCAAATATGGTTCATTAATGAAGAAATAATTCAAGGTAGAAAGATAGTTTTACCAAATAAATGATGCTAGAACAATTGGACATAATAGGCAAAAAATAAACTTTATCCTACCCTTCACTCTTGATACAAAAATTAACTAAAAATGAGTCACAAATTTAATATGAATATAAAACTATAAAAATTTCAGATGAAATATAGAAAATCTTTATAACCTTGTGTTAAGAAATGAGTTCTTAGGTGCAAATCAAAAGCATGATTCATAAAATAAAAATGTATAAATTAACCTTTGTGAAAATTATAACTTTTGTTTTATAACACTGTTAAGAGAATGAAAAGTCAAGCTACAGACTGGAGAAAATATTTGAAAATCAGACATCCAACACAGTACTTATATCTAGAACATGCAATGAACTCACAAAATTCAATAATATAAAATCATACACCCCCTTAAAAACGGGTAAAAGGTTTTAACAGACACTTCCCTAAGAACCTAGGTGGAAAAAAAAAATAAACACATAAAGATATGATCATCATCATTAGTTATTATAGAAACACAAATTAAAACCACAATGAGATACTAATACATACCTATTAAAATGGCTTAAATAAAAAATGCTGGGAGAAGTAAAATGTTGTAGATGGTACAGGCTTTGATCATATGTTCTTGTGATCATATCAAAGTTGTGACAGAAACATGGAGCAAACAGTAAGCAGAGTTGCCCGGGGTCTAGATGAATAAGTCCTACAACTAGGGGAGAGAAATAAGAAATCGCCCTGCAATGATAGAAGGTAGGAGGGGAAGAAGACGTGAGGCTGCCCATCTGGAGTGGCTGAGTGGGACAGAGGCTGTGGCAGTGGCAGCTGGCAGCTACAGATGCCTCTTAAAGGGACCATATCAATGACCAGACTTTTGCAGTGATGGACTTGCTCTCTCTGAGCACCAGTGCTCCCTCGGCTGCTGGAGGCTGTGTGAACCAGGGACTTACAGGGGGAAGGCTGAGTTATTGAAGTGAGGGCCAGAGGCGAGGCTCTCTCCTGGGCAGAAGTGCTGGTGGTATCCATTGTTCCTCTGTTGAGCCCTCCCTCTTCCTAGTGTGCAGATGAAGTGCCGCCATAGCTGAGACATCATCAAACTGGATAACAGAGGTCACTCCGCCCAGAGGATTCCCTGAAACTCTGCCTCCCCCAACCAGTGGCCCTACCCAAGCCACATTCAGTTGTGTCCTTGGTGAGTCCTGTGCAACTTCCCGAGCCAACTCCAAGACCCACACTGGTGGCAGTTGACCTTGGTTTCTGGTGTGGTTTCTTGAGACAACTATAAGCATAGCATCTGTGGATTGCTTGCTGAATCTTAACAGGTGGCCCTGGAGGAGCACAGGCTAGGGCAAAAATTGGCCTGCTGCTGAATCCCTCTCAGGACTGTTCCTATGAACACCTACAACACAAAGCCACACTAATAAGACCAGGAGACTTAAGACTTTACTTAGTATATAGAAACAGACACAGAAAGGCAGCTAAAATGGGAAGACAAGAAGCAGGAACCATATGAGGGAAAAGAACAGAGATCCAGGAATAATGGAGTCAAGCAATTTAACAGATGCAGAGTTCAAACTACTGGTTATAAAGATGCTCAATGAACTTAGGGGAAGTATAGATGAACTCACTGAGAACTTTAACAAAGAGGAAAAATGGAAATGGAAATTATAAAAAGGAACCAGTCAGAAATGAAGAATATACTGCCTGAGATGAAAGAGTATATTAGAGGGCATTAACAGAGTGGATGAAGAAGAGGATCAAAACACCAATATAGAGGATGGGGAAGCCAAGGTCACCCAATCAGAATGGCAAGGAAAAAAAAGCCAAGAATATAATAATAATTTAAAGAGCCTATGGGACACAATTAAACGTAAAAATATTCATGTAATAGTGGTACCTGAAGGAGGAGAGGGAGAACAAGAAGTTAAAAAGCTATTTGAAGAAATAATGATGGAAAACTTCCCTTATCTAGTGAAGGAAATAGACATACAACCGCAGGAAGCTCAGATTGTCTCAAGAAGAGAAACCCAAAGAGACCCACACTAAGACACATCATAATTAAAATGCCAAAGGTTAAATACAAAGAGAGAATCTTAAAAGCAGCCAAGAGAAAAACAGTTAGTTACCTACAAGGGAGCATCCATAAGACTGTCAGCTGATTTCTCAAAAGAAACTTTGCAGGATAGAAGGACTTGGCACAAAATATTCGACATGATGAAAATCCAGGATCTAAACCACGAATGTATTATCCAGCAAAGCTATCATTTAGAGACAAAGGACAGATAAAGAGCTTCCCAGACAAAAATAAGCTAAAGGAATTTATCAACACCAAGCCACTATTACAAGAAATTATAGAGGGACTTCATTAAGAAGTAAAACCATGTATCAAAAACATGAATAAAAAATGGTAATAACTAGATATCTATCAATGACTACCTCAGATGGAAAAGAATTAAGCACTCCAACCAAAAGATATGGTGACTAAATGAGTAAGGAAACAAGACTCCTACATATGCTGCCTACAAGAGACTCACTTCACATTAAAAGACACACACAGACTAAAAGGAAGGGGATGGAAAAAGATATTGCCTTGAAGGACCTAGAGGGTATAGCGTTAAATGAAGTAAGTCTGATAGAGAAAGACAAATGCCTCATGATTTCGCATACATGAAATATCTAAAGAATAAAATAAACAACAATAACAATGAAAATAGAAACAAACTCATAGCTACAGAGAATATTTTGAAGGCTACTAGATGAAAGTGAGGTTGAGGGGATGGTGAAAAGGATGAAGGAATTAAGAAGTACAAACGGATAGTTACAAAAAAAGTCATGGAGATATAAAGTGTAGCACAAGGAAAATAGTCAATAATGTAAGAAATATGTAAGGGGGAATAGGGGTACTGGATTTAGTGGGGTGATCACTTGAGCTCTAATCACTATGCTGTACAACTGAAACTAATATATTATTGTATGCCAAATATAATTGAAAAAAATCGTTGAATTGTACAATGTAAATATGAGCAACTAATTGTCTATTATATTTCAATAAAGCTGGGAAAATAAATAAAAAATAAATAAAAACAAAACAAAATAAAATAAAATACATATACACTTTTTTATAAATAAATTTTAAATGAAAAAAATCTGACAACACATATTTATGGTGTAGATATGGAACAATTGGAACTTTTATACGTTGCTGATGGAAATTCAAAATGGTATAGTCACTTTAGAAAACAGGTTAGTATTTTCTCATAAAGTTAAAAATACACTTATTATATGATCTAGCAATTTCATTCCTAAGTATTTACTATCTACTCTAGAGAAGTGAAAACATGCTCTCACACAAAATCTATACATGGAATATTATAACAGCTTTATTCCCCAAACAAGAAACAACCCAAAGGTCCTTCAGTTAATGAATGGATAAACCAACTGTGATATATCCATAAAATAAAATCCTACTCAGCAAAAGAAATGAGCTAACTATAGATAAGTGTAACAATGGGAGTGTATCTTAAATGCATTTTTTTTAAGTGAAAGAAGCCAGACTCAAAAGATTACATGTGTAATCTCATCTCTATAACATTCCAGAAAAGGCAAAAGTATATAGAGAGAGAACAGATAAGTGGTTTCCACAGGCTAGGGGAGAGGGAACATTTGACCACAATGAGCTAGTATTTGAGGTGAGGGAGTTGTTCTGATCCTGATTGTGATGGCAATTACACATTTTGTCAAGACTCATAGAACTGTTTACCAAAAAATGTGTATATTACTGCGTATTGATAAAAACAATAAGCAAAAAGATAATGTTTGTAAAAGCTTCATATACCACAGAAATAAAGTTTGACATTAATAGATACCAAAATTAGGGTGGCCTTGAAGTACATTCTTTGGAAACGTGTCTCTGCTTTTTCCTTTTCTTCTCTTTGTAAAGGTAAAATGTGCTGCATTCATTGTTAATTTGAACCAGGAACAAACCATTTCAGAAGTGTTTCTCAGATAGTCCTAAATATAAGTATTAAGGCATGAATCATAGCTATCAAGGAAAATTCTTCCACGGTATCTTTTGTATTTTATCAAGACAGTCAATAGGACTTTTAGAACTCTAGCATTTAAAAGGTTATGACTCAAGTAAGCTTTCGTATTCAGTTTTGTAAATGAAGAAGCCACTTGGAGAAAATACTATGGCTGTGCTAACATACATGTAGCTTAAAAATAATTACCTTTGAGATATGTTGAATTTGCACATAGTACTAAATTTTCTTTTAAAAAGTATCGTGTTATCATTTTGTCAGTCTTGCAGCAATTCTCTGAGTCACTGTAGAAAGAACCAATAATGATTGATAGCCTCATAGAAACTAGATACCACATAGACACATTCTCACCAACATAGGCAGATACACACATATATATACATCCCCACTGCACACACATATAGACACATATATGTACAAACATAATGTACATACATATAAAAACACACAGGCATATACATGTAGGCTCCTATACAGCATGCAAATATACAAGCACACCTCCCCATACCATACACATACTTTCTTTTCCTCTCAACAATGTAAACCATCTCTTAGAATCCAGAGTATAAGAATTGTGTTAAAGGTTACAAGTGGCTACCTTAAATAAAGGGAGCTTCTACCTCAAATCCTTTTTGAACTAAGCTGGTTATAAATGAAAAACAAAGGATCAGGCAATACTTGGGATTCTCAGTTAAATTCTTTAATAATATCTAAACATAATCGATTTAAGTTTGGGATGATTACTCTTGGAACTCAGCCATGGTGCTGAGAAATCAACAACCCTATCTCCCTGCCACCCTCAGCCCTAGCTGAGTTCCCAGCAGGTGGCCAACACTGACTTGCCATGTATAAATGAGCCATTTTGGAAGTGGATTCTCCAGCCCCTAGTCAAGCTGCCCAAGTTAATGCCATGTTGGGCAGATATAGAAGCTCTTGCCAAGGCTTGCTCAAATATCAAATTTGTAAGCAAAATAAATGGTTGGTGTTGTCTTAAACTATTAAGTATTGGGATGATTTGTTGTGCAGCAATAGAGAACTCATAAGTGCAGAATGAAAAGATATTGAAATGATTTTATCTTCTCTTCCTTTGACACTGTCTTTCTCCGTTCTACCATGTTGCAAACTCTTTTACACTCCACAATGCACCCCCTCACACACACACACACACACACACACAGAATAGTGTAGAGGAAAGATAAGTATTGGGAAAACTAGAAGGAGAGGAAGAGAGAAAATGAACTCATGAGTATGATAACCCTGTATTGAGTAGTAAATGTAAGAAATCATTCCCAATATTTGAGTGGCTGTTTAGGGACAGTGTGTCTACAAGATGATCTTCAGGGCAGAATTTGGGGAAATATTTCTTAGGGGGATTTCAAAAGTTTGTGATACCAATTTGGAGATGCCACTGCCAAGAGATGGACTTGTTTTGCTGCAGCAGTTGTCCTGCCCAAGGTCATGCCCCTTCCAAGGGCAGTCAACATCTAAATTACTTATTCAAGAGGAGGCTTAACATTCTGATCATGTAACTTCAACTCATAATAACTCTGAAAAATTATCCAAGGTTTAGAATTTCCTATAGAGTCTGCTGAGACTCCACTGACTCTAAAACACAGCCTAACTTTTCTCTCCTCCTAATCTTCCCCCACCCAACATCTCTTCCATGGGTGTTGATTCCATAGCCCTCCTTAATAACCCTATTGCACTGTAAGCTCTATCTGCTTCCCAGGGTACCTGATCTGCAATAGTTGGTGACAGATATGAGAAAGCAAATCCTGAGAGTGGTAATAAGAATTCCATCATTGGTAATAGGTAGAACATAGAAAACCTTTGACACAAGGTAATAGTGCTGTGGTTAATACATTCACTGTTGGTGAAATGGAGTGGTACACTGGAGGAAAGGAATATATTAGCTAATGTTGATTCAGGCATTTAAGAAACATGAGGGAAAGACAGTAACTATAATGACAGTGGAATTGGGTGGAAACTGAAGGCCAGGCCTAGGACTTAATTTTAAGAGTAACAGAGCTCTAAAGAAGATAAACTTTCACAATAAGTTGGTACGCCAAGTTCTTGATCTTTGTTGGGAAAGAATAAGAGTCTGACAAGGGATGAAGAAACCTGGGTTGATATGCTCAATATCTTAAATCCCCAGGTTCCCCTAAACCCTCTGGTCCTTCACCCCTTTAAGAAGCTAGTTCTCCCTAGTTGCTTAAAGATGATTTAGAGGCTTCTACCACATAAAGCAACATGTGGCCACCTCTTACCCCCACCCAGGATCTGTCCTCAACCCCCTCTGTTTAATAGGCCAATAACTAAGGTTAAGATAATATCATAGCTTGGCCAAGGAAATGCTGGCCTGATAAGGTAGAAAAGAAAGTCTACCTCAAAGAAGCTGCAGTTTCCAGCCAGTAAGAAATGGCATGTGTTGGGGGAATATGTGTAGGACTGGATTCTGAGAGTACTGGATAAGCAGGAGAGAAAGGCAGAACATAAAGTTGGATAAAGGAGAGTTTATTGATTTGAGAGCATTCTTTCAGGAAACAGGATTTGACTCCTTGGCAAGGACCCCAAGGATAGTTCCTTTACGAAACATGAGCAAAGCAATGGTTCACCTTCAGTTAGTTAGAAATGCCAGAATTGCCATGATGGGTAGTGTAAGACTATGTGGCAGAAATGAGAATAGAGTGGATATACCATGTAAGTCCTGAGAACTCACTGGAGGGCTATTTGTTATTTGGAGACTAAGAGGATATTCCATTTCCCATCATATTTGCTAGAAAGGTGAGAGAGGACCAACATTACAAAAAAAAAGTTTTATAGTGATAGCCCTCTGTTGGCCAGTGGCGATGGTAAGGTATGCTATTATAAAAATGGCCTCACTGATAGAAATGTGAATGATAGGACCCTGATACATTGGAAGCCAGGTGGCAGTGCTATAACCATCAGCAACAAGTTGGGAATAGAAGCCAGGAGACCCTGACATTCAAAGAATAGTGGAGATGTTTAACAGAACATGGCATTGCTAAGAAAAACAAAGAAGGCAGCTACTCAATCCATAAAATTAAGTGAAATCAAGGATAGATAATTAGGTGGCTTAGCACGGTTACTCCAATAAAAGTTCTTATTTCTTGCCCAGTTCCCAGACTAGAGTTCATTTTTGGAATCTGAACCTGTTGAGTGAAAGAGAGGTAAGTCACTAGGAGTAAAGACCCTGCAACACTATGATAACCACACCAGTAATAATTATCCAAATCTGTCCCAAGAGGGACCCACAGATATTTACTTAGGTAACTGTACGCTGAGGGGTTAGCATCCAAACATTTTGAGAACTGTTGGGTAGAGGATCCAAGCTGACACTAATATCTGAATATCTGAAGCATCCTTATGGACCACCTATTAGAGTGGAGAAAAATGAGGGGCAGGTAATAAATGGAGTCATGGTTCAGGTTTGGGTCACAGTGGTTCCACTGTATTTATGGACTCACCCAGTAATCATTTTCTTGGCCTTAAATGTATAATTGAAATGGGCATCTTTAATAGTTTGGTATGACCACTAGGATGAGAGCTATCATAGTAAGAAAGGTCAAGAGGAAGCCTCTAAAACGGAACACCCACCCACAAAGATAGTAAACAAACAAAAAAACCCCACAATATTTAATCTTAGGGGAAATAGTAGAATTTAATCCCACCCTAAAAGGAGCAAAAGTGGTAGTCTCCATCATATTTCCATCTGAGTAACCAATCTGGTCTTTTTGAAACCTGGACAGATCCAGGAAGATAAAAGTGTACTACTGCAAACCAAATAGTAGCCCCACTTTCAGCTGCTTGTGACGGGTGTAGTATCTTTGTTAGATTAAATTTAAATGATCTCAGGTGCACAGTATGTGATTGTTGATCTGGAGAATGCATTCTTTTTTATTCTTATCAGAAATAGTTTTTATTCACTAGGAACATACAACAGAATACATTTACAGTCTTGTCCCAGGGATATATTAATTCTCCTGTCCTCAGTCATAAAATAGTTCAAAGAGACCTAGATCAGCTATACATCCCACAGAACATTATAATGGTCCTCTTTATTGATGGCATCACACCAATTTGACTGGTTAAGTAAAACAAACAAACAAACAAACAAACAAACAAAACCTAGAACATTTCCAATGTTACATACATACCCATACTCCAGAAAATGGGAGATAAATCCTATAAAAATTTAAAGGACTACCACAAAATTAATAAAAATTTTAGGACTTCAGTGGTCTAGGGTATGGCAGTACATCCCCTCAACAGTAAAGGAAATATATTTTTCTGGCCCTCTCACTACAAAGGAGCACGTCACCTCACAGGTCTCTGGGTTCTGTAGGTAACTGAAAAAGTGCTCACGTCTTCATATAGTGCTATGACCCATATATTGGACGACACTAAATTCTACAAGCTTTAAGTGGGGCTTAGAGAAGGAAAAAAACTCTGCAGCAGGTCTATTTTATGAAGTAAGCAGTCCTGTTGTTTGAACCATATGCCCTTTTAGGTTCTACGGTACTAGAGGTATCAGTAGCGAGAAAAAGTGTGTGGAGTTTATAGTAACTCCCAATAAGAAAATCACAACACTGACTCTTCAGCTTCTGGAGAAAAGCTGTGTCATTTATACCTTTCAAAAATAACTCCTGCCATGCCCTGATAGAGATGAAGTACGTGATCATTGGGATACCAAGTGATCATGAGGCCTAACTCATCTGAAATAATATCTACATTCCCCAATTTGCTTTTACAAAGCACTTTCAGACTCACCTTATTCAGCTGCTTAATGAGATATTTTGTATCTATTTCTCAAGTCTTCCTCAGACCTAGAATTCCAGCGTAATATGCTATATGAGCAGTGGTGTGCTGATAAATGTTTAGCAACTGGCTCTCTGAAACAAACAAACAAACAAAAAAAAACCAGTGATCTGTAGCATTTGCCAATTTCTGGGGTATTGATGGCTGATTTCAAGCTACTAACATATGACTGAATGCAGAGTTGGAAAGAGATACATGGTAGCCACCATTACATAGTATTTCCACCAACTCGTATACAATAGAAGTTAACAACTTCAAGAAAATAGATAATAGAAAATATAGTGAAATAATCAGGAAGTGCAGAGTGTTGAGTATTCATTATCTTTGTTTTTAATACTATAAATATTATAAAGTATATGTTTGTATAATTTGTTTTAATAATGTCTTTTACAACACCTCAAAAAATTCCTGAAAATTTAAAAATGGTCTCCCACAACAAGTATGAATTAGTTTCAGTGTGCCAGTGAAAGCTCCTCATTCTGAGAGATCTCCACTAGATGTTCATAAATACATGTAATTTTTAATCATTTTGGCCTAATATTTTTGATGCTTCAGTGATGATGGTAGCTGACTCTCTTTCAGTTTTTCCTAATTACTATTTCAAAGAACTGATTCTTTTTCCTTTAGGACATTTCCAAAGTAAATTATAAGCCCTTTTAAGAAAATGGACAGTTTTTTTTTTTTATTTTGTGGCATCACAATAAATATTCATTAATTTGACCTCACATTTTACTTGCCAAATGTGAAAGTCAGAATCTCTAGATTCCAAATTAATCTAATAAGGTGTTCAGATGCACCATGTTCACATTTTTAATAACATTAGCGTTATTTTATGAGTGAAAGGAAATGGGTACCATGAATAGGCTTAATATTTTAAAATCTATTATTCTTAACCTAATATATTAGAAGTTCCAAAAAATGATTACAACTTAAAATGTAAACTCCCCTTAGCCTTAGAATATTGATAAAACATCACTGAATCATTTAAAGTAGATTCCTAACAAGATATGATTATCTTTTTCATCTTCTGAGGAATTTCATACATTGATATTCTCAATTGATTTTTATCACTCGAAACACAATATCACTGAAATGATAAATAAATAACTTTCATGAAGAGCTTAACTGTACACTCCTTCCAAAGTACTAGCCATTAGAGAAAAACATGAGCATACTAATAGTGCCTCAACACATTCAAGAAACTACTTAGCTGAATTTAACAGAGTTTTAACTTAATCATGCTAAATTTTGAGTACCCACTGTCTAATTTGTACTTTAGAATAAATGTCATCTATAATGGCAATGTGCCATATTTCTTCCATCTAAATGTAATTATTTTCAGGAAATAAGTGTCAGTTCTGTTAAAAGTACATGATTACATGATTATAACTAGCTATATTTGTGTGTGTGTTTATGTATGTGTGTGTGCATGAGAAAAAGAGAGGTGAGGTGCACATACATATATATATTGGTCATGGAGTAACTGTATTTAGATTTTCTCCTCCATCTTCTTATAGTTTTTATTTTCCAATAGACTTTAAATATCAACAAATGTACCCAATAATTAATAACTATACAGAGAGTTTAATATTACCTAATGATAAAAAATGCCCCAGATCCTCTCTATTTTAAAGGATTGTCTCTGATTATTACATTTATTTCAATTAAAGATTATTCTAATTACCTCATTTCTTCCTAATTAGTATCTTTAATAACATAAATACAATAATTATCAATACTCATTTTTGACCTATCCGTACATTGTTCTATATTGAACAAATATTAGAGTGCACAGTGTCTTTTTTCATACTTCAATTCATTTATAGCTATATCATATTTACCACATAAGTAAAAATATTGCTCCAGTATAGGCTATATGCCAAAGAATTTCCCTTATAAGACCTGTTAAATTAGTACAAAAGTATCCATGCATTGTATTATTAATGAACTTAGTATTTTTAATATTATTCCAGAAGACAAAAGTAGAAAAAGAAACAAGAAAAAATTTTGAATTGTGAAACTACGCTTAAATTTCTAACATCTACTTAAAGTGGCTTATTTTAACATTTTTTTTTAATTTCGTTGTCAGTAGTGATGGTGCCACTACCATATAAGAGAGCAGAAAAGGACCTACATTAAATAATTATATACCAAAAAGAACAAAATCTGCTCATCTCATCCATTTTCTCTCATAAAACTACTCTTAAGTGAGGCATAGATTAAATTATCTCTTTAAATACATTCTTAGCAGTTAATGATGCAGTCATTCATCTGTGTCCATAATACTACTGATGGGGCATCAGTGGACTATAGTTAAAAATAATCTTCATTCTCTTGCCCATGTTTCCTTGTCTCTAATGTTCATAATAGAATACTGAAATGGAGTTTTGTTAAAGATTCAGTCCCTGGATAAGCACTTTAGTACCAAGTTCTACGTGGAATTCTGGCATATGGTCAAACTAGTAAAAAAAAATTAGATCATAATAAGAAAAATATAAATTAAAACTAAAACAGGATATCATTTTCAACCTATTAGACTATCAAAGCTCAACAATATTGTTGAAGATGAGAATAGGGAAACTCATGCTCTCCCTTATGTATTGCTACTGGGAAGATAACTAGTAAAGCCTCTTAGAATGGAAATTTGAGACTATCTAGCAAAACCACCCAACACATAACCAACAATTAATTACCTTCTAAGAATTTATTTGACATGCACACCAATGGGCAAAATGTTATGTATTCAAAGATATTCCCCATAGCTTTACTCGTATTAGCAAAAGATTAGAAGCAATTTAAATATTCATCAATAAAAAATGACATATCCATACAACAGAATGTTATGTCACCATTAAAAAAAATGAGGATGATTCATATTCGTATGGATATGGAAGGATTTCTAAGACATACTCCCTCTTCCAGCTTTATTGAGATAGAGTTGACATATAACATTGTGTACGTAAGGTGTAAAATGTGTTGATTTGATACATTTATATATTGCAAAATGATTACCACTATAGCATAATTAACACCTCTATTCGTCTTTGTTGTTGTTGTTATTGTTGTTGTATGAGTTGTATGAATTCTTTGTATATTTTGGATATTATGCCCTGATTGGAGGCTTTGCTTGCAAATATATTTTCCCATTTGGATGGTTGTCTCTTTACCATGTTGACGGTTTCTTTTGCTGAGCAGAAGCTTTTGAGTTTGATGTAATCCCATTCATTTATTTTTGTTTTTACTTCCCTTGCTTTTGAGAACAAATTCGTAAAATCCTCTTTAAGTGCAAGGTCCTTGAGTTTAGTTCCTATGTTTTCCTCTATGCATTTTATTGTTTCAGGTCTTATATTCAAGTTCTTAATTCACTTTGAGTTAATTTTGGTGTGTGGTGATAGACAATAGTCTAGTTTCATTCTTTTGCAGGTGGCTTTCCAGTTTTCCCAGCACCATTTATTGAAGAGGCTTTCCTTTCTCCACTGTATGTTTCTGGCTTTTTTGTTGAAAATTATTTGCCCATATAAATATGGGTTTACTCCTGAACTCTCGATTCTGTTCCACTGGTTGGTGTGTCTGCTTTGCTGCCCTTACCATGCCGTTTTGATTACTGTCGTTTTGTAGTATAATTTGAAGTTGGGCAGAGTGTTGCCTCCAGCCTCATTCTTTTTTTCATGATGACTTTGGCAATTCGGGGTCTTTTGTGCTTCTATACAAATCTGATGATTTTTTGTTCCATTTCTTTAAAAAATGCCGATGGGATTTTGATGGGAATTGCATTAAATCTGTATAATGCTTTAGGTAATATGGTCATTTTAACTATGTTGATTCTTCCAACCCAAGAACACGGAATATCTTTCCACTTCTTTGTATCTTCTTCAATTTCTTATAATAGGGTCTTGTAGTTTTCTTATATAGGTCCTTCAGTTGTTTTGTTAAATTTATTCCTAGATATTTTATTCTTTTTGTTACAATTGCAAAAGGAATTATTTTTTCCACTTCTTTTTCTGACACTTCATTATTAGAGTATAAGAATGCTATGGAGTTTTGAACATTGATTTTGTATCCAGAAACTTTACTGTATTTGCTTATTGTTTCTAGTAGTGTTCTTGTGGAGTCTTTGGGGTTTTCTATATAGAGAATCATGTCATCCGCAAATAGTGACAGTTCGACTTCATTTCCTATTTGGATGCCTTTTATATCTTTCTCTTGTTTGATTGCACTCGCTAGGACTTCCAATATTATATTGAACAATAGTGATGATAGTGGACAGCCTTGCTTTGTTCCTGATCCTAGAGGGAAGATTTTTGGTTTTTCACCATTAAGTATAATGTTAGGTGAGGGTTCGTCATACATGGCCTTTATTATGTTAAGGTACTTTCCTTCTATACAGATTTTGTGAAGTGTTTTGATCATAAATGGATGCTGTATCTTTTTGAAGGCTTTTCTGCATCTATTGATATGATCATATGATTCTAATTTTTTAATTTGTTTATGTGATTTATCACATTAATTGATTTCCATATGTTGAACCATCCCTCTTCCTCTGAGATGAAGCCCACTTGATCATGGTGAATAATCTCTTTATTATGTGTATTCGGTTCGCTAGTATCTTATTTAGGATCTTTGCGTCTGTGCTCATGAGAGATATTGGTCTGTAGATTTCTTTTTTTGTGTTATCCTTACCAGGTTTTGGAATTAGAGTAATATTGGCCTTATAAAATGTGTTGGAAAGTATTGCCTTCTCTTTCATTTTTTGGAAGAGTTTGAGAAGAATCAATATCAAATCTTCCTTAAATGTTTGGTAGAATTCACTGGTGAAGCTGTCTGGTCCTGGACTTTTACTTTTTGGTAGGTCTATTTAGATTTTCTAGATCTTCTTGATTCAGTCTAGGATGGTTGTATTTTTCTAAGTACTGGTCCATTTCTTCTAAGTTATTAAATTTGGTGTAATGTACTTTTTCATAGTATTCTTGTATGATCCTTTGTATTTCTGCGATGTCTGTCATAATTTTCCTCTTTCATCCCTGGTTTTGTTTATTTGTGTCCTTTCTCTTTTTTCTTTAGTGACTCTATCCAGGGTTTTGTCAATTTTATTCACCTTCTCAAAGAACCAGCTTTGTGTTGCATTTATTTTTTCTCTTTTGTTTTGTTTTCGATTTCATTTATTTCTGCTCTAATTTTGATTGTTTCTTTCCTTCTGCTGAATTTAGGTTTCATTTGTTCTTTCTTTTTCAGTTTTTTTCAGATGAAGCATTAGGTTTTTTATTTGGGCCTGTTCTTGTTTTTGGAGGTAAGCTTGTAATGATATGAACTTTTCTCTTATGATCGCTTTTGCCGTGTCCCAAAAGTTTCGATATGTTGTACTATCATTATCATTTGTTTCTATGTATCTCTTGGTCTCTCTTTTTATTTCTTCTCTGTCCCAGTTATTCTTCATTAGCATGTTGTTTAATCTCCATGTATTTGTGTTTCTTCTTGATTTCTTTCTGCAGTTGATCTCTAGTTTCAAAGCATTATGATCAGAGAATATAGTTGTTATGATTTCTACCCTCTTATATTTGTTGAGACTATCTTTGTGTCCCAGTATGTGGTTGATTCTTGAGAATGTTCCATGTGCACTAGAGAAGAAAGTATAAGCAGCTGTTTTTGGATGGAAGGCTCTGTAAATGTCAATTATGTCCAGTTGGTCTAATCTGTCATTTAAGGATGTTATTAACTTATTGATTTTCTGTAAGGATGATCTATCCATATTCAACAGTGGGGTATTTAGGTCCCCTACTACGATAGTGTTTTGGTCTGTTTCTCCTTTTAGTTTTGTTAGTAATTGCTTTACATATTTTGAGGCTCCCTGATTGGGAACATAGATATTAATAAGTGTTATGTCTTCTTGGTTCATGATTCCCTTTATTATTATGAAGTGTCTCTCAGTATCTTTCTTTGTCTTTTTTATGTCGAAGTCTATTTCATCTGATTTTAGTACCGCTACTCAGACAGGGGAAAATTTTAAATCATTTTTTTTCAATTAAAACAATTAATTAGTCAATTAATTATTAAAAAGTACTTGTAATGCTTGGTAGTCTTATTTTATTCTTCTAGAAAGCCTATAGTCTGTGTCAATATTGTCTATCAATTGATTGGAAATCCCATCAAGCCCTTCATTAAGATGGAGTATTTTTGCAGGAAGAAGGTATTATGAAGAATAATAAAAAAATGAATACACTGGAAAAGGACTTTTTGTTGATTTTTAACTGTTTTATCTTGTGAGCCTTTTACAAATCTCTTAAGATCTATAGACTTCATTCCAGAAAAATGCACAAAATTCTATACAAAATGTCTGGTTTAGGGACACTCCTGATGCCCACTTGTGGGCCCTGGGTTAAGAATGCTTACTCTAAAACAACATACATAACTTTTTTCAGGAGCCCACAGGATATCCATTTTTATTCATTATTAATGAAAAACGTGGGTAAATAGTTTTATATTTTGAAAAATAAATTAGAATGTGTTAGCACATAATGATTTGTATTCTTTATACAATATTTTTAAAATTTTTAAGAGGAAAATATAATGACTGTCTTCCAGATGTTATAAGCTTAATCTTAATGTAAGCTATGACACCATTTGTTCTTAAAATATGCTTAAAAACAGTGATATTTAGTATCTCTTAATATTTTGATGCATACGACTCCACTGAGAAAGTAAAGAAACACCCGCTAAGATAATTTAGCCATGATAACCTTCTCCCTAAATCATCTTCAGCCAGGTTATCTTTTGCCTTAAATAATTTTGGAATTTCTTATGACAATAAACCATTCCGAAGGTAAAATTTTGGAGATTCCATAGCCAGACACATAGAAATGTTGAAGAACTACGTTTACTTATTGTATACAGAGCTTATTTTACATCCAGAATCTTTTCTTCTTGTTGTTGTTCATCTAAGGACTCTGATTCCCCATCCCATTTATTACCAAGAATGAGAATAAGCACAAACAAGAAAGATTACTGTAGCAAGTTGAAACTGATTTCACCAGTTGATTTAAGGTGACTATAACACTTGTCTTTAAAGAAATCACTCAAAAGAAGCTTATCTCTCATAATGACTACAAAATTATGTAACTTTCCATAGTATTTTCCTTTAATACAAATTTACATAGAAAAAGTAAGTGAATGCTCATGGAACAGCTGAGAATTCAACTAAGGATGCAACATATAGCTGCTGTAATGTGAGAACATGTTTTCCCTGGCTCTACAGATATCTTGATTTCATGTGGCATTTCCCAGATCAACATTATTTTTGCCTTTCCAGATGATGAGGAAGAGTGAGAAAGAGAAATTTTCAAAAGCTATGTTTGTTTCTTAAGCAATTTCTGGCAATTCCAATGAAGGTATCAGATCTAGGCCTATGTTTTCACTGGTCCCTATCCTACTACATGAGATTGCATTTATGGATGAAGAAATCTGTGCCCTCTGAAACAGTCACTTGCCCAAAGTGATCCTGCTTTAATTGGTTAAGCCAGAATTTGAATCAAGGCCCAAATGATTCTACTACTCCTCAGATGCCCTGTATATTTTTTCTGGTGACTCTATAAACTACCGATTTTAAAAGCCATACAATTGTAGCACCATAAATTTAATTTAAGGGCTCCAAGATGAGTGGTTTTCAGATTTAAGCATGCCTCAGGATCACTTAAAGAGCTTGTTCAAACAGATTCCTGAGCGAACTTCGAGGGAGGAACCCAAGAATTTGCATTTCTAACAAGTTCCCCAGATGCTGCTAATGCTGCTGATACTGGTCCAGGGACTGTAGTCAGAGAACTGCTGAACTAGATGATGGGGAGAAACAGCCCCACTTTGAAGGGGAATGTGCTCTTGATTCTTGCCTGGCAGTGTAACAGGACCTCAGGAAAACTGGTCTAAATATACCCCTGAATTTGTTGTTGTTTTTTTTTAAGTGATACATCTTATTACCACAGCATGTACGTGTGTAATCCTATTGATTACAAGTATGTCTCCATTTGTTTTTTTTTCTGACATTTACATAATATTATTTTAAAAATCAATTTTACTAATTGTGTGTTATGTGTGTGTATAACATCAAGCAAATTGTACTTCTTTTTTGCTGATAGACTTTGGGAGCAAGGATGTGCAGTTAAGTCTTGAAACTTAAGCATAAACAAATGAGCTTAATTTATTTAATTTAGACAGTGATTATTTAGAGATTTAAGCAATTTGGCATCTGGGTGTGCAGAAGGGCATGTGGGTGGGACTGATATGTTTTTGCCAAGACTGAGTTTTTGCCCAGTGCTTTTGGAATTTCAAGAATCTAATTAAGACTTTGGTAAATTTGCTTTAAATCACCGTAGAATTAATAAACTAGAGGCATTACGGTGTCTGTCAGTTCTGATTTAATTAATATGTTCAGTCCCTTCAAACTAGATCAAGACTACAGAGAAGTGCCAAGTAGGTGACACTTTCCAAATAGCTTGCAGGTATCTGCTGACATCCATGTTCCCACAATAGTTTCCTGGACCAAGCAGTGATGGCTGGTTTATTGCATCCCTCACCGATGTTGCTGAGGTACCTATGACACTCTCTCCCACTACTCATAGCAGATATGGGGACACCATACTACCAAGTCATCTTTCTTCCCATCTCCCAACTATACAAATTTTTAGCCTTTGCTGCCATAGGGCTACATTTCCCACCTCCTCTTTTTTCATAGGTAATGACTCTTTGGGTTCAGGTCTCTATAAAGCTCAATCTCTGTTGTTCAGTTTAGAGGAGTTTAGGCTCAAAGACTGGAATGTAGATACTTTGGTGGAACTTGGAAACAAGGGCAAATCATGGTACTACTGCTGCTACATAGTGGGTTAAGTAAAATTTTGTAGGCTACTCTACACATTGTACTACTTTGTCTAACTTTTTTTTCCAGGAAAGATTACACTCTAATATCAAAATATTTAAAAATAACTTTTTGGAACACAATTTAGGTTTGGTATATATTCTGCTAGGCCCTCTTTTCCTGTTCTCTGTTTCTCTTTCCCTTTTGTATAAATTTGTTCTTTCAATTCCACCTTGTTTCAAACATTTAGCTCCTTGCTAAGGATCTCTGAAAAGTTGAGAACTCCTTATATTTAATCGTAATTACTGAAATGTTATCATCATAATGCTTTCCATCTTGCTCCCTAATTAGACCATGCATCAATTGCCATTTCCAGAACTGCCATATCCAAAGTGTTAGATTAAAGGAAATGTTTCTGCTCTTATTTAAACAATAAAAAAGAAAAATTTAAAAACAGCGCAACAGAAATATGTGTATAGGGGTATCTCAGTTGGTCTGGAGGTGACACTTAAATATGGTAGCTTGTGCAATTAGGCAGCACATCTAAATTCCTCAATGACCTCGATTGGATGAAGTTTTCTTAACTTCAAGGGTATGATCAAGAATGCATAAACACATACTCCATTTCATGATTGGCCTATATCCCAGGAATTCAATGGGAAAGGACTCTGGAGCCCTGCACAGAATTAAAGGTTTACACAGGTACAAACATGTTTGATGAAATGGGGATGGAAGAGAGTAATACAATACATGAGGAACAGCAGCACTGCCATTAAAAGGAGAAAACACAATGGGTGGGGACAAAGTTGAGCAAAGTAGACTTGATTTAGCACAAAACTCCCAGTGCTGGAGGTGGTTGCAAGGATGATCTAGCCTCCCACTCATTCCTCTTCTGCCGCCTTACTCCTTCTTGAGCAAATGTTGTTTTGGAAAAGAGAAGGAAATGTTAAAAGAAGAGCCACAGAACTTCTTAAGAAGGACACAAAAAGTACTAACCATAAAGAGAAAAATGATAAATTGAACTGTATGAAAATTAAAAAACTTCTGTAGATAAAAAAAACACCATTAAGATAGTAAAAGGCAAGGCATAACCTGGGAGATGATATTCATGATACATATGTCCTAACAAAAGACTTTTATTCAGATTATATAAATAACTCCTATACATTTCTAAGAAAGAAACAACGTAGTGGGAAAATAGACAAGAGACTTAAATACTTTATAAAAGAGGATAACAAAAAGGCCAATAGATATCAAAAGGAGCTCAACTTATTTAACAAGGAAATGCAAATTCATGTTACAGTGCAACATCTGCACACACTAATCACGAGGAATTAAGTTAAAAATACAAAAAGTACCAAGTGTTATGGCAACACAACTATGTGCAGCAACCAGAACTTTCATATGCTACTGATGGGAGTATAAATTTACACATCCATTTTGGAAAATTATTTGGCTATATCTATTAAAGCTGAATATACACTCATACTATGACACAGTGATTTCACTTCCAGGTATGTACTCAATAAAAATGAATACATATATTTACCCAAAAACATTCAAGAAATTTCATAGCAACATACTCATACTAGTGCAAACTAGAAATACCTGTAATGGTTAATTTTATGTGTCAACTTGACTGAGCCATGGGAATACTCAGATATCTGGTCAAACACTATTCTGGGTGTTTCTGTGAGGGTGATTTTGGATAAGATTGACATTTAAGTCAGTAGACTGAGTACAGCAGATTTCCCTCCCTAGACTAGGTGGGCCACATAAAATCTGTTGAAGGATTGATAGAACAAAGACGCTGGCCTGCCCTCAAGAAAAAAATAATTTTTCCTGCCTGACTGCCTTTAAACTGGGACACTGGCTTTTTACCTGGCTTCAAATTCAAATGTAAACGTTGGCTCTTCCCAGGGCTCGAGGCTGCCAGCCTTTGGACTGAAAGGCTACACCATTGGTTCCCCTAGGTCTCCAGCTTGCTGACTTACTCTGCAGATCTTGGAATATGCCACCTTCCATAACCACGTCAGCCCTAATATAGCAATAATTACCTTATACGTTACTGATCTATAAACAATAATTAAAAGACAGAGATAGATAGAGTAAAAAAATGATCAGCTATATGCTGTTTATATAAAACTCACTTCAAAAACAATGACAAAAGTAAGTGTTATGGGTTGAGTTGTATCCCTCATAAAGGATAAAAAGGCATGTTGAAGTCCTAAAGCCTCAGTACCTTAGAATGTGACCTTATTTAGAAATAGAACCATTGCAGAAGTAAGTTAAAATTACGTCACACTGGAGTACGGTGGGCCCCTAATCCAATAGCCAAAAGTTAGCAGAAGGAAAGAAATAACCAATTAGAGTAGAAATAAATGAAATAGAGACTAGAAAAACAATAGAGAAGATTAATGATATCATGGTAACCATTTCTTTAGGTATATAAATGTTGAATATCTATGACGTACACCTGAAACTAATATAATATTGTATGTTAGCTATATTTCAATAAAAACCTTCTTAAAAGAAAAAAGGGGAAAAGATCAATGAAATACAGAGCTTTTTAATAAAGATAAACAAAATCAACAAACTTTAGCTAGACTAAGAAAAATAGGAAGATTTGAATAAAATTATGAATGAAAGAGGCAACATTATAACTGATACCATAGAAATGTAAGGAATTATAAGAGACTACTATGAACATTTATATGCCAACAAATTGGAATACCTAGAAGACATGGATAAATTTCTAGAAACATACAAACTATCAAGATTGAATCATGAATAAAGAGAAAATCTGGACAGACCAATAATGAGTAAGGAGATTCAAGCAGTAATTAAAAATCTCCCAACACAGAAAAGCCAAGCAGAAGATGATTTCAGTGGTAAATTCTAACAAACATTTATGAAGAATTAATACCAGTACTTCTCAAACTCTTTCAAAAAATTGAAAAGGAAGGAACACCTTCAAATTCATTTTTGCCAGCATTTTACAGCTTCTCCCTGATGCCAGAGCCAGTCAAGGACGTGAAGAAAAGAAAATTACAGGTCAATATCCTGAATAAACATAGATGCAAAAATCCTCAACAAAATATTAGCAAACTGAATTCAACAGCACATTAAAGGGATCATACACCATGCTCAAGTTGGATTTGGATTTATACCTGAGGCATGAGGATGGTTCAACATAAGAAAATCAACAAATGTGATATCCCATATTAACAGAATAAAGGATAAATATTATATGATCTCATTAAAATCAGAGAAAATATCTGACAAAATTCAACTTGCTGTCATGATAAAACTCTCAACAAATTAAGTATAAAAGGAGTACTGTACTTCAACATAGTAAAGGCCACATATGACAAACCCACAGCTAACATCATACTCAACAATGAAAAGGTAAAAGATTTTCCTCTAAGATCAGGAACAAGACAAGGCTGCCCACTCTTGCCACATCTATTCAATATAGTATTGAAAGCTCTAGCCAGAGTAATTAGCAAGAAAAAAAATTGGAAAGGAAGAAATGAAATTGTCTCTCTCTGCAGATGACATGATTTTATATGTAGAAACCTCTAAATATTCCACCAAAAAAACTGTTAGAACTAAAAAGCAAATTCAGTAAGTTTGCAGGATACAAAATCAGCATATAAAAATCAGTTGCATTTCTATATACTAACAACAACCTATCTGAAAAAGAAATTTAGAAATCAGTCCCATTTATAATAATATAAAACAAATTTAGGAATAAATTTAACCAAGGAGACAAAAGATCTGTACACTGAAAACTATAAAACATTGATGAAAAAAAATGAAGACAACACAAATAAATGAAAAGATATCTGATGTTCATGAATTGAAATAATTAATATTGTTAAAATGTCCATACAACACAAAGCAATCTACAGGTTTAATGCAATCTCTATCAAAATTCCAATGACACTTTTCACAGAAATAGAAAGAGCAATCCAAAAATTCATAAGGAACCACAAAAGACCCTGAAGAGCCAAAGCAATCTTGAACAAAAGAACAAAGCTGGAGGCATCACAATACCTGATTTCAAAGTATATCAAAACAGCACAGTATAGACATAAAAACAGAAATATAGACCAATGGAACAAAATAAAGAGCCTAGAAATACATACACACATTTATGTTCAATTGCTATTCAGCAAAGATGCGAAGAACAGCTAATGGGAAAATGATGGTTTCCTCCATAAATAGTACTAGAATAACTTGCTATCCATATGCAAAAGAATGAAAGTGGACCTTTACCTCACACCATATATAAAAAGCATAACAAAATAAATTAAAGACTTTAACATAAGACTTGCAACTATAAAACTACCAGAAGAAAACAGGATAAAGCTTCTTGACATTGATCTGAGCAATGTGTTTTTTTTTTTGGATATGACACCAAAATCACAGGTAACAAAAGCAAAAATGGACAAATAGGATTGCATCAAACTAAAAAGTTTCTCCACAGCAAAAGAAACACACAAACAAAAAAGGCAACCTACACAATGGGAGAAAATATTTGCAAACCATATGTCCAATAAGGGTTAATATCTAAAACATATAAGGAACTCAAATGACTCAATAACAAGAAAACAAATAACCCTATTTAAAAATGGGCAAAAGACCTGTATAGATGTTTTCCGAAAGAAGGCATCCAAGTGACCAACAGGTACATGAAAAGATGCTCAACATCACTAATCATCTTGGAATTGAAAATTAAAATCAAAATGAGATATCACCTCACATCTTTTAGAGTTTCTATTATCAAATTAATTCAATTTCTATCAAAATACTAGAAAGTTTTGTAGACATAGACTAGTTTATTCTAAAGTTTAAATGGAAAGCACAGGCCCTAGTATAACTAAACTAATCTTAAAAAATCAAGAATAAAGTGGGAGGGATTATTCTCCCTGATATTAAGGGCTACTATATAGTTACAATAATCAATACAGTATGGTAATAGTGGATGGATAGAGACATACCTCAATAGAGAATAGAGAACCTGGAGATAGACTCACACAAATATGTCAAGCTGATTTTTGACAAAGGTACAAAAGCAAGTCACCAAAGGGTGCTAGAGCAATTGGATATTCATAGGCAAAAAACATTAACCTCAACTTAAGTTTCATGCCTTATTAAAAAAATAACTCAAAATGGATCACAGATGTAAATTTAAAATGTAAATCTATAAAAGTTTTGAAAGAAAAACAAGGACAAGTTTGTAGAATTTATAAAGGACTTTTAAAACTCAACTATTAAAAAAGAAACAATCCAGTTAGAAAATGGGCAAGACATGAACAAACATTTTGATGACAAGTTTCTACAGATTGTAATAACACATGAAAAGACATTCAACATTATCCATTAGAGAAATGTAAATTAAAACATGAGGTATCATAAACTGGCAGTTAAAAAATAGTCATGGGGATGTAAAGTATAGCATAGAGAATATAGTCAATAATATTGTAATAACTATGTATGGTGCCAGGTGGGTACTAGACTTATCAGAGGGATCACTTCATAAATTATATAAAAATCTAACCACTATGTTGTACATCTGAAACTAATATGATATTGAATGTCAACTGTAATTGAAAATAAAATAAAATAATATTCCAAGAAAAACAACAAGAACAACAAAAACTTTAGGTATCACTATACGCCTATCACAATGGCTAAAATAGAAAATTGTGACAACACCAAATGCTGACAAGGAGGTGGAGAAAGTGGATCACTCGTACTTTGCTGGTGGGAATAAAAAATGATACAGCCACTCTGAAAAACAGTTTGACAGTTTATTAAAACACAAACATGCAATTATCATACAACCCAGCAACTGTACTTTTCAGCATTTATCTCAGAGATATGTCAACTTATATTTACACAAAAACCTGTACATAAATCCTCATAGCAGCTTTATTTGTAATAACCCCAAAGTGGAAATAACTCAAATGTTTTTCAAAAGGTGACTGGGTAAACTATCTGTGTACATCCATGCAATGGAATACTGCTCAGCAATAAAAGGGAATAAAAAATTGATACATGGATGAATTTCCAGGGAAATATGCTGAGTGAAAATGTCAAATGGTTATATTTTATATTATTACATTTATAACCATTTATAACCTATTGCAATGAAAAAATATAGAACAAAAATAGATTAATGGTTGCCAGGTGTCAGGGATGGGATAAGAGGCAATGGGGAAAAGGAAAGTGGGCATGACTATAAAAGAGCAACACAAGGAATCCTTGTGGTAATGGAACTATTCTGTATCTTGACTGTATCAATAGCATTAATCTGGTTGTGATATTGTACTTGGAAGATGCTACCACTGAAGGAAACTGGGTAAAGGACACATAGGATTTCTTTCTATTAGTTCTTAGAAGTGCATGTGAATCTACAGTGATCTCAAAAAAAGGTTTAATTTCAAAATCTATTGTAGTGTACCATTTGAATATATATATAGCAAAACTATTCATAAATATGTAGAATTTATGTGTATTTAATAACTTGATGGATATGCAGCCCATCCTTTCCTTTAGATCAGTTGTTCCCAAAGAGTACTCTACGTAGATCTTTACCTTCCCAAGGTCAATTCTATTTGCGTATTAATACTAATTAATCTAAATATATACTAACATAACTATACTAATTAACACTAAGATTACTAATGTCCTTTTCACTGTGTTGACATTTGCATGAATGGTACAAACGCAGTGGTAAACTGCTGGTGCCTTAGCATGAATCAAGGCGGTAGTACCAAGTAGAGTAGTAGTGGTTGTCTTCATCTTCACTGCCACACCCTCACAGTAAAAAACAAAATGAAACAAACAAACAAAAACAAGTAAACAAAAACAAAAAGCGAATTTTATTTAAGAATGTCCTTGATGCTAAGGTAAAAGTTATTAATTTTATTCCATCTCAATGGAAAGCATGAATAAAGCAATTTCACTGCACACAGAAGCATGATGGTTTTCTCTAGGAAAAGCACTTGTGAGCAAAACTAGTCTCTTTTTCATCAAACGCCATTTTTACTTAAAAGAAAAATTGACTGCCAAGTGATGATTACTTAGATTTAGGTATTTGGCAGAAATGTTCTTCAAAATGAACAAAGGAGCCTGTTAATTCAAGGAAAACAACTGATAGTATTTGTTGCAAATGATAAAATTTGAACTTTAACTGAAAATTAGAAATTTGGAAAACTTGTATCTGCTACTGTGACCTTGACAGCTTCCCAATAGTTAAAGACTTTCTAATTGAGATTAATGGTAGTATTAACAACCTTGATTTTGTGATATTGCTTAATGAAATGCACCAACATTTAGAAGATCTACATAACTCAGTAAATCTGTATTTTCCAAATCACCAATGCATGATGCTACAAAATCATGCATCAGTAAAGGATCCTTTCAAAGTACAAGATAGAACAATGGATTGTAACGTAACAGCATATGAAAAGTTCATTGATATACTTTCAGATTCCGCGTTGCAACTAACCTTTAAGAAACAACTACTTGTCCAATTTTGTTGTAATATTAAAGAATATTCACAATAATCAGAAAAAAGGCTCTTAAAATACTCTTCCATTTTCCAGTGACATATCTGTTCAATGCCAGATTTTCTTTGTATACTTCAACCAAAACATGTCTTAATAGCTAGAATGAAGAAGCAAATATGAGAACCCAGCTGCCTTCTATTAAACTAGGCATTAAAGAAATTTGCCAAATTGTAAAACAATTCCTTTCTTCTCACTAAATTTTTTGTTTTAGAAAACATGTTATTATGTTCACATGTAATGGATTTATTGTTTTAAAATAAATCAGTAAGTATATATTTCTCAAAGTTGTCATTTCAAGTTTTAATAGAGTATGTCATCAGATATAACCCACATAAACAAGGTTCTTTGGAATCCTCAATCATTTTTAAGAGTGCAAAGCAGTACTGAGATCAAAAATTTTTTAGAAATGCATCAACTTGGACTAACAAAAAGCTTTTCACCTGGATCCATTTGCAATGTCTCTTTAGGGACTTACTATTACTAAAATGAGCTCATCTAAGGCCTTATATCATTAGACTTTTTCCCTTTTTAAATTTATTTTCTTTTCAAGAATGGTCTTAGGAAACATGCTGTACTCACTGTGAAGAGACAATGAGAAGGACTTCATCAATTTTGTTCTCCAATGTTCTCTTTCAATGGCTTATGGGACAAATGTCTCATATATTAATACTAGAAAAAGTATATTTCTGAGCAACTGGTTTGTTATAATCTCATGGACACTTGCTGACATTGTACTGGTCATGTTTTCCCCTTTGCTTTGGTTGCTGAGAAGGTCAGAGCCAAATGTCCAGGCTTTCTCTAAATGTGTAGGACTTTATGGCTTTAATGTCTAATATTACTTCAGAATCATCCAATCTTTATTCCTCAATTTTCCCTTTATCATTTTTGTCTCATCTATTTGTTTTTGCCAGGTTTGACAGTATAAATTCTGCAACCCCCTTTAAATGCATTTGGAAAATAAAGGAAAGGAAGAGAAAGGAGGAAAAGAAAGGTAAAATCTGCAAAATAACCCATAAACATCTGGAAACTTTTCTGCTCCTTTCAGTTGCCTGGAGGACCAAACCCTGTCGAGTCTCTTGAGTGCAAACCAGGAGAATTAAGCCAGGAAATCAGTAAAAAGAAAAAACCATGGCAACAGGTTTTGTTTTCTTTCCTTGACAAGGAAAGAGAAACACCCTTCCTTATGTATTCTTATAGGAAGCCAGTTCTTTCTCACCATAATTAATCACTTTCCTAAGAGAAGGTTACAAGTCTTTTTTATTATGCTGAGGATGAGAATTCTAAAGAAAGCAAGCAGGGAAAATCGGTGGATTAAAAGACCAAGTGGCCAGGAAATGCCCCTTTGGAATTGCGTGTAAGTCTCTTTTGGGTCAGGGACAAGGTCTAGAAGGAAGGTACAAGTCTACGGCCATGCTACCCTGAACAAGACTGATCCCATCTGATCTCAGAAGCTAAGCAGAGTCGGGCCTGGTTAGTACTTGGATAGGAGACCACATAGGAAGACCAGGTGCTGTAGGCATAAAAAATAAATAAAAAATTTAAAAAAATAAGGGATTGTAAGCTGACAAGGTCCTTGCAATCTGTGAAGTCAAACAAGGGTTGCCTCGCCTAAAAAATTAAAATAAATAGAAGGCAGGTACAGGATATGACCAAGATTCCAATTATTAGAAAGAGCCCTGGAGTTGGACAGAAAGCCCAGGTTTTAGTCCTAATTTTGTCACTAATAAACTGTGATTTTAGATAAACCATTTAGAATCTCGGGCCTCTTTTTTTTTTTAATCTATAAAATTGGAGTTATAATGTATACTTTACCTAAAAGTTGAGGATCAAGGGAGATCATAGAAATAAATATAATCTTAAAAGGGACAGATGATATTTAAATTTGCAGTTCTGTGTCTGAGGATGACTTTGAGAAGCACAAATCCAACATGCACTGTGTCATTGTTGTGGCCTTTTAGACATTTTAATGCAAAAACCAAAAACTGAAAATCTGGTTAGCCTCCAAAGAACACAAAAGCTAGAATATTTATCAATCCAGTTAACAAAGTTGTGTCTAATAGAGTTTTATGTTTGTGCAATGTGTTACAGGGCTTAAGCAGCCAGAATAATATCTGATAGTGCTCATACCCTTATCTATGGCCAACACTAGATCCCAACACTTGTCGTCTCATAGATATCACTTGAGCAATTTACTCCTCTCCTACATGATTTTTTCACTCTCTGCTGCATCACTTCCATCATCATATAACCATGTTATGACATTAATTAAACAGACTTGTGCTTAACTACCACAACAGATTTGTGCTTAACTACCCTGCCACAACCTGTTCTTTCTGTAGCCTCCCACAACTTATCAATAACAACCCCAATCTTCTGGCTACTCCTAATCTCAAAGTCTTTTTTTTTTAAACTCATCTTTCTCACACATTCAAACGATCAGCAAATGCTAATGGCCCTATTTTCAAACTAAATAAAAAATCTGACCTCTACCTCCCCAGTCCATGCTACAATCATTTGGGTGCTGGCTTCCATGCTTGCTCCCCATATAGTCCAGCTTGGCTGAGGAAGCCTTATATACCACAAATCGGGTCATGTCTGTCCTCTGCTCTTTTCTTCTAATGACTTGCATCTCACTAAAAAGTCAAGTCCTGTTCATGATTTTCAAGGCCCCATATCATCTGGTCTCTTCACTACCTCTTCTACTTCATTTCCTGCCAGACTCTCCCTCACTTAGCATCCCCCATCCACACCAGCTCCTTGCTGTTCTTTGAACATGCCAAACACGGTCTTGTTTCCAAGACTTCATATTTGATATGTTCTTTGTCTAGAATTCTGTCACCAAGATCATTAAAAAGCCTGCTTCCTACTTTCTCAGGCCTAAATGTTACTTCATTAAACAGGCCCTAGTTAGCCACACTATTTACAATAGTGGCCCCTATCTATCTGTATTTGCTCACATTGCTCTGCTACTCTTTATACTATTTCTGTACATGATGTGATATATTTTATCAATCTCTATATTTTCTGTTTCCCACTTGCAATGTAGATTTCATGAAGGGAGGGACTTGGTCTACTTTATTTTTTGTTACATCTCCAGTATCCCAGGCATATGGCTAATATTTGGGAAATGAATGCATAAAGAAATGTATTAAGCATTAAATTAATGCTCGTTCCTCCACACACCCTTACATGCATTATATTAATATTCAACTTTAGCTTGCCAGAAACCTATTAGGTGTCAAAGGAAGTATTGTTTCCCTCAATTTATGATTGTTTGGTTTGACAATTTTTTATGGAGTGACTATTGTCACAAGGCATGCTCTCATAGGCAAGAGTTACAGATGTTTTTCAACCTAATATATGAAGTGCTATGGAAATATCAGGAAGAGGGCCTTAGTCTGACTGGAGGGTCCAATGAAGTCTTTTTGGAGAAGATAACAACTGAGTCCTGAAGAATAAGTATAAATTAGTTTGGCAAAGAAAGGAAAAAAATAAGGAAACAGCGTCTCCTCCAGAACAATACAGTTCATAAGGGAATCTCAAACAGTTTAACATCACTTAGATTGTTAGGAGTTGGGTGGACTGGAGGGTAGAGAGAGATGACCCCAGTGAAAGAGGCAAGATCTAGTCACAGAGAGCCTTGTGTATCATGAGGAGCATCAGACCCATTTTTCTTATAATTTTTTTAGCATCTGAAGGGTTTTAGGTAAGGAAATGACATGACTAGATTTGTAATTACAGGTATTGGTGCTGAAGTCAAAGTTTAAGAAATTGGCTCCAAATTATAAAGCTCATTGAAAAATTAGGATGTGGTTCAAATATTTTAACCTTAAATTCAGTTCTCTTCCCATTGCTATGCTCTGCCACTATCCCATTCCCAAGCATATACATCCATTTTAGTCTAGCAATGTCTAGAAATAACTGCTCTCGGAGCAATAGGTATGGTCACAAAACTGGAAAAGAGCTAACTTTCACCTTATAAATTGTCCAAAACCACAGCCCCCAAAATAAAGGCAAGAGGAACATGTTTTCATTGTCTTCCCATTCTTCAGAATCACAGTGGGTACACTGTGATTCCTCTTTGGTTTTTAACCCGCCTTACTAACATCCTCACATCCTGAATCCAAACCACATGGTGTCTCATCTGAGTCATTACTCTGTTTCTGATGGCACTATGAGACCTATTTTTTTTTTAACAATATTAGCAGGGGTGGGAATTCATTATTATTTAAAGACAATTTCACTTCAATCTCAATAGGTGTAGCAATGCTATTTTTAGTCTATAATTCTACTCAACAAATAATGTTTTTCATGTTACACTGTAGTCTTTGTCTTCTAAGTTTAGTAATACTGGGCTTCTTTCAAAATTTCTGTAATATTTTAAATGCCAGGATTTAACCACATTGGCATGTACCACAGACAAGTGTCCCCTCAAGTTCTATGGTCCTCACACAAGTGTTTTGGCATTTATTTAGAATATAGAATCTCCTATATTTCTAATAAACACCTCTTTAATTTTCTCAAAACTGAGTTCACTATATTTCATAGGATAAAGCAATACAATGATCCTTTCAATATGTCAAAGAGGTGGGTGTGAGTTGAGAAAATTCTGAAATATGCAGGACTGAAAGTGTGATAAGTGGACTTAGTGGAGGGTCGAATCATTTTTTATAGAAAGAAATCCTGATATAGTAACTTCTAATGTAAGTCACAAAAGATTTGCATTTAAACAGTCAGTAAAAAGACAGTGTCAAGAAGATTGTCCTTACTCATTGTCTCCATTCCCTTTCTTCCAGTTTTCATCTTGCTGCCCCTGCTTTCTAATAAGACAACTCCTCTTAAGTTCGCTAAGACTTTCATGTTACCAAATACATTGCTCAATTGTTGTCATTATCTGACCAGTCTCATCAACATCTTTACTTGGTTTCTAAATTA
The DNA here is from genome assembly GCF_000151845.1 of Pteropus vampyrus. Classification (NCBI taxonomy): domain Eukaryota; kingdom Metazoa; phylum Chordata; class Mammalia; order Chiroptera; family Pteropodidae; genus Pteropus; species Pteropus vampyrus. The sequence goes on along the minus strand of NW_011889168.1, from coordinate 2,732,541 downwards.
CCCTTCTCTCTTGGCTTTTTTCCTCCTACATTGGCAGTTCATTCTCAGTCTCCTAGACTGAGTCCTGCTTTTCTCTCTAAACTCTACATATAAAGAAGTTACTGTGAAGCTAATGGGCTTTAAGTTTCAGAGTCCTGCACTTACACAAGCCTATTCCAAGCCACTGGGTAAAGCCCACCAATGTGTTCACATAGCTATCCAGTTTTGTAAAATTTGCAAAAATTAGATATTTTAAATGCATGCAGGCAAAACCTATGGCTCTTTCCACTCAAATTTTCCTTCTATTATACTTTCCCTTGAGTTGAGTGATGTTGGAGAGGCCATGGGTAACTTTGAGATCCAGCTAAAGAAAATACATTTGATAATACATTAAGTTTGGGTTAATTTCAGTTACTTCCACTTATAGTTATTACTAGCTATAGAAATGGCTTTTAGGAATATACCTACTTCCCAATATGCTGGCACACCAGATATCTTGATATGAAGATGCAGGGCCAAAATTCATATCCAGATATGAACCTATCTTTTTGTGCCCAGCTCATGAAATGCCCAGCTTCATTTATTACCAGAAGCTAATCTGTCAGAAATTCTTTATCTCTATTTTCCCCACATCTCACATTTGACCCATCAGCAATTCTTGATGGCTTGACTTTCAAAATATATCCAGACCCTCACCACTGATGAGTTAGCCCTCGTTTAAGTCTTTTTTATAGGTATATAGTATATATACCTATAGTATTTATAGTATTCTTTATTACAAACAAATAAGTTTATTATTTTTATTATAATTCAGATAAGAGTTGAAGTGTGTATTTGAAGGGTAGTTGAAGCCTAGATGTTATAATCAAAAGCATTACTTAAATACAAGTAGTTTATTTTGTTTTGTTTTGCTTTACATTACTTGAACTTATCCTTAACACGTTCCAGGATCACCTAATTTTGTCATACAGTTCAGCTATTAAAACATAACAGGGAAAGACAAAATTGGAATGCATGCTATATTTTGCTTTATTTACTGAATATACATATCAAATATTCAGGACACGTTAAAATTAAGCAGGTGTTTAAAGTCTAGCAAATGATATTTATAAAATGCTTGTGTTGTGTTATGGGATATTCAGTTCCATAGAAGATAATGAAAAGAGGATTCTAAATGTTAGGTTGTATCTCAACTTTTACTGATTTATACTGAGTATAATAAAATATAACATAATTGCATTGAACAATGACATCTTTATAGTTCCAAAGCACTGGCAGATATTAAAATATCATCTAACTAAAACTTTTCACATTTCGATTTTTTAACAGGGAAAAAAAAAAACAGGCTTGAACAAAAGGACAAATGTCCCAGGTCTTGTGAACAGACCAAACATTATTATTCTCTATTGTATAACCTTGTCCATGGCAATCTTAAACATGTTTGGCATGCCCAATGTATTTAATGGTTTAGTATGTCCACTTTGCTGGTTATCCTATAAAAGAACGCTATTACATTTATTTTTAGATTGTCTACCTCAAGGAATGAATGAAAATGAGCACATTTAGCAATCTAAAATCAAATACTCCATTACACCTTTTGACAACTCTTAACAGCAAAAATAAAAAATGTTTGACTAAAATGACACTATGTTACAATGACTGAAGAACTTTACATCAATTCTAAATTCTCCGAGTTTCACACATATCCTAATAACAAAGGCTTTTGGTGAGATATTATTGATGATGATGCATATGTACCACTTTAATCATTTATTTTTCAAGGAAACAATTCAGGTTCACTGGAATATTTTGTCCCAGTTTCCCAAAGCTGTATGAAAATACTAATTATTAAAATGTCATTTATAAACAAACAGTTCTGATTAATTCTGTAAAGGTGTAAGATTATTAGAGGATGATTTTGATCAAGAAAACTATATTTGATCTCTGGAGCAAAAACCACGTGTACTTGCTGATCTCTCAGGGAATGATACTCAGATGAGGAAGATTCACCCTAATGCATTTTCCAAGAAAAGAGGAGATGAAGAATTATTGGAAAACAGAAGCAAGGGGAGGAAGAAAAAAACTTTGAGACATAGAAGAAAAGTAGCATTTAACCAAGGAAACCTTCATCCATTACCTGATTGTTCAGAAGAGATGAGAATAAGTTTCAAAATAAGAAAATTAAGAAATCAATTACATTTTTTCAAGATAAAGAAAGATCACATGTTTTGTTTTATTTTACAAGTTCTGAAATATGAAAATATCTACGCAAACAGATTTACTATTAGACTCTCAGCTCCAGAGGACTGAGGCTATCTCTTCTTTACATTTGATTCCACAGTACTTAACATAGTACCTGCCAAACACAGGTGCACAATGCATAGTTGATGAACCAATAAACTATAGAGTTTTCTAAACGTTAAACCTTCCTTCAAGTCTTAATAACGTATTGCCTGGATTATGACAACAGCTCCCTAACTGGTTTTTCTGTGTCTACCTTACATCTCTATAGTTGCCAAAAGGACTTTCTTAAAAAAATGTAAGTCAAATAATGTTATCCTAAATTGATGTTCCCCCCTCACAATGGTTTCCCATCTTACTCTGAATAAAACCAGGCTTTTTTATTTTCTGGCTATATTGAAATATAATTGACAATTAGTTGCTCATATTTACAGTGTAAAATTCAATGAGTTTTCTTTTCAATTATAGTTGGCATACAATAATATATTAGTTTCAGTTGTACAGCATAGTGATTAGAGATCTATATAACCCACGAAGTAATTATCCCAATAAATCTAGTACCTCTCTTCCTTATTACATGTTTATTACAACATTAACTATTTTCTTTATGCTACACTTCATATCTCCATCTCTATTTTGTAACTATCCATTTATACTTCTTAATTCCTTTGCCTTTTTTTTGCCATCCTCCCCTGCCCTCTCCCATCTAGTAGTTCTCAAAATATTCTCTGTATCTATGAGATTAATTCTATAAAGTTGTAAGATTATTAGAGGATGATTTTGATCAAGATGAGGAAGGCACCCAGAGCTACAGCAGCTTATTTTGTTATTTAGGTTTATTGTTTATTTTGTTATTTAGGTTCCGCATGTATGTGAAATCATGTGATATTTGTCTTTCTCTATCTGATTTATTTCATTCAGAGCGATACCCTCTAGGTCCATCAAGGCAATATCATTTTCCAACCCCTTCCTTTTAGTCTGTGTCTGTCTTTTAATCTGAAGTGAGTGTCTTGTAGGCAGCATATGGAGGGGGCTTGTTTTCTTATCCATTCAGCCACTCTATCTTTTGGTTGGAGCACTTAATTCTTTTCCATTTGAGGTATGTGTTGATAGGAATGTAGTTGTTACCATTCTTTATTCCCGTTTTTGGTACATGTTTTTTCTTCTTAAAGAAGTCCCTCCACCATTTCCTGTAATACTGTCATGGTGTTGATAAATTCCTTTAGCTTATTTTTGTCTGGGAAGCTATTTTTCTGTCCTTTAACTCTAAATGATAGCTTTGCTGGATAACGTATTCTCGGTTGTAGATCCTGGGTTTTCATCATGTTGAATATTTTGTGCCAAGCCCGTCTGTCCTGCATAGTTTCTTTTGAGAAATGAGCTGCCAGTCTTATGGGTGCTCCCTCGTAGGGAACTAACTGCTTTTCTCTTGGCTGCTTTTAAGATTCTCTCTTTGTCTTTAACCTTTGGCATGTTAATTATGATGTGTCTTGGTGTGGGTCTCTTTGGGTTTCTCTTTCTTAGGACTCTCTGAGCTTCCTGGGGTTGTATGTCTATTTTCTTTGCTAGGTGAGGGAAGTTTTCTATCATTATTTCTTGAAATAGCTCTTCAAAGTCTTGTTTTCCTTCAGATAACGCTATGACGTAGATATTTTTACATTTAATTGTGCCCCATAGGCTTCTTAAATTATTATTATAATGTTGGTTTCTTTTCTCTTGACATTCTGATTGGGTGTTCTTGGCTGCCCTATCCTCTATATTGGAGGTTCGATCCTCTTCTTCATCCACTCTATTATCTCTAATATATTCTTTCATCTCAGACAATGTATTCTTCATTTCTGACTGTTTCCCTTTTATAATTTCCATTTTCATTTTTATGTTTCTTATCTCTTTGTTAAAGTTAACACTGAGTTCATCTACACTTCCCCTGAGTTCATTGAGCATCTTTATAACCAGTATTTTGAACTCTGCATCTGTTAGATTGCTTGACTCCATTGTTCCTGGATCTCTGTTCTGTTCTTTCATATGGTCTCTGCTTCTTTGTCTTCTCATTTTGGCTATTTCTGTGTCTGTTTGTATGTACTAATCAAAACTTCTAAGTCTCCTGGTTTTATTAGCGTAGCTTTGTGTAGTAAGTGACCCGTGGCACAGGCCTGAGAGGTATTTAGCTGCAGGTCAAGTTTAGTCTCAGCCTGCTAAGATTCAGCAAGATATTCACAAATGCTGTGTTTATACTTGTCTCAAGAGACCACTACAGAAGTCGAGGCCAGCTGCCACCAGTGTGAGTCTTGGCGCTGCTCCTGGGTGTGGCTTGCGTGAGGCTGTGAGTTGGGAGAAGTGGAGTTTCAGAGAATCCTCTGGGCAGAATGACCTCTGTTATCCAGTTTGATGATGTCTTAGCTCGGTGGCTCTGTTTCCACATACTGGGAAAGCGAGAGAGCTGAAAGAAGAACAATAGATACTGCTAGCACTTCTGCCTGGGAGAGATGCTCGCCTCCAACTCTCACTGTGACAACTTAGTGTCCTCCTGTAAGTAAGTCCCTGGTCCCCCCCCCCGCCCCTGCCCCATGCAGCCAACTCGGCCCTGGTGCTCAGAGTGAGCAGGTCCATCACCAGGAAAGTCTGCTTGCGGACACGGCCCCTTTAAGAGCAAGATTTGCAGCTGCTGGCTGCTGCAGCCTCTGTCTCACTCAGCTGCCCAGGACAGGGCAGGCTTGCATCTTCGCCTCCTCCTATCTTCTACTGCAGAAAGTTGATTAATTATTTCTCTCTCCTTAGTTATTGTGCTTTTGTTCATTTAGATCCCTGGCGACTTTGCTAGATATTTGCTCCGTGTTTCTGTCACAACTTGGTTTGGTCACAAGAGGGATGAACAAAGCCTCTACCATCTACACCATTTTTTTTCCAGAAACCCCCAAAGGCTTTTTCAATGGCTTACAAGACTGCATGATTTTGCTCTTTTCTTGCTTTATTGAGCTCACTTCTGAATATTCCTGCTTTTCCAATTGCCTTCTGTTCACATTGACCTCTTTGCTGTTTTTTTCTTTTTCCTTTTCTTTTTTTTTTGTCCCAGTCCATATATCGCTAAACTCTCTTTTGTCCACATGGTAGGCAAAATTCTAAGATGTACTCCAAGATTTCCACCCCTGGTATAGATACTCTGCACAATCCTCTCCCCTTGAGTGTGAGCAGAAACTGTGAATATGATGGGATATCATTTCTAAAACTTAATTACTAATCACTGACTGTGTTCTCAAGAGAAAGTTTACCCTTGGAGCCCTGACCTAATCAGGTGGATCCTTTAGAAAATGGAAAAGTCAAAGAGGTTTGCTCCTGCTGACCTTGAAGAAAATGAAAGTTGTCATGAGTTCTACAACTACAAGGAATTGAATTGAGCCAACAACTGGAATGAGTATGGAAATGACTCAGCATCAAATGAGACTGCAGCCCTCATTGACACCTTAGTTGCAGCTTTGTGAGTCTTGAGCAGAGACTTGCACACCTAACCCACAGAAACTGTAAGAGATAATAAATTTGTGTTGTTTTAAGCAGCTAAGTTTGTGGCGATTTGTTATACAGCCAGTGGAAACTAATAGACTTCACTATCTTTATGTAAATTTCCTGACATATTTGTCAAACTAATAGTGTTTTCTAGGGACAACAAATGGAGGGAAGCTCCCAGAGAACCATGATAGAGGGGGCTTATCTAGGGAACAAGGATCAAGAGTCAATAGACATTAAAAATTGAGATAGTGCAAGCAATTCCACAGCTGGCTTTTGGTTTTGGTTTAGGAGAAAGGATAGGGGAGAACAGGGAGATGGAGGAAACCAGATTTTTTCCTGAAGAAAATTTACTATAGAGACCATTCTTTCATATTTAACATTTGAGAGGATTGGTTAGATAGATAACTGTTCTTGTTTAATATTTCAGAGGATCTGAGAGTTACTGCACTCAACACAGCTTAGAAATTTGAAAAATTGAGTCTACAAAAAGCAGGTTAAATGGAATTTTGTTACAGTCACATGAACAGCATTAAGCCACAAAAGGATGGCAAGTGTGGTGTCTGGGTTGGGGTGTCCAAGATCAAGGTGTTCAGAGAAGCTTTGTGAGGTGTTTGTTTTAAGTAGCTAAATTCTGAGAATACAGCATATAACAGTGTTGTCCAATAAATGAAAGGGAGCCTATCTATACATTTTTAAACTTTAACTTCTTTTCCTTTATTTGTGCTTATTCCAGTTAATATTGCTGTGCAAAACACACACACACACACACACACACACACACACACACACACACACACAAATCCCTCCATTTTTAATGACATTAAAGAACAACAATTTTATCATGCTTTTAGATTCTATTGGTCAGAAATACAGACAGGGCACAGTGAGGATGGTTTATGTCTACTCCCCAAAGCCTGGGCCAAACTTTCTGGCACGATGTAACAAGAACCCCTTTTCTCCAGTTTCTGATAACATCTTCTTTAGCTCCCTTTGAGCCTGCGCTGATAGCCTCCCCAAGGCCTTTAGACTTCTGCTGACATTCTCTTTTAGGGTCCTCTCCCACCTTTGCTGCTTCACATAGTGTCAAAGCCAATGCCACATGTTTTACTTTGTTTTGTTTTGTTATGGTATTCATCCCACTTCCAAGTAACAAAATCTGTTCCAGTCACTATTTCTATGTAATAGCTTTCCCTTCCTACTGAGGATGGGGGTTATGTGTAAAAGACAGAGAGGATATGACTGATCAGTGAGGATAAGGTGAGCAAACTGGAGGCACTGAAGTTGTCCAGAACTCTTTGCTCTTGGTGGTATGTGCCAAGCATATTCTCACTGTAAGGCCCTTACTCTTGCATTCCCCTGTGCTGGACACTCATCTCTCAGGTAACTGAATGGCATATTCCTTCACTTCAATTCAGGTCTCTGCTTATATGTCACCTTCTCAAAGACATTTTCTTTGACCACTCTGTTATAAACAATATCCCCAATCCATTACTTTTTATACCTTTGCCCTGTGTTTATTCCCTACATTGCACTTAAGTCAAAACCTGCCAATATATTCCTGAGCTTCTATTTGATCACCACCTGTCATAATAAGAAATTTAAGTCAGATAAGGTTAAACCAAATTCCTATACTGTGATATTTTATAGATGACAGAGCAACGGGAAGAGGCTTAAATAAGTTTATTTATTTTCTTCTTTTCCCACTAGAATGTATACTCCTTGAGAGCCAGGAATTTCTATGCTTTGATCCCTGCTATATCCCTAACTTTGGTAGAGTCTCAATAAATATTTGTTCAGGGCAAAGAAATAAGAATTGCATCACCTTTTTTTTTTTTTTTTTAGTTTTGTCCATGATCAAAAATGTCAAAGGACATATTTAGGAAAATAAATTACACACCAGTGGCAAATACAATTAGGAGAAAGGACACTTCTAGCCCAATAGAATTGTGGTTCAAATGATCCCAAAGAAAACTCTGGCTCCAATGCCAACCTTACTGCACTTAATCTACCCTAGAAATATACATACAAGGCTAATTTTCATTTATTTTAGTTATCGATTTATTTTTAGTCACATTTTCATAAAAAGAAAAAACAAATGAACAAAAAGGATAGCGTTTAAATATTACAGAAATAATATGAACAAAACAAATAAAATGTAGAAACTTGATTTGAGGAAAAATTAATAGGTTATATATACACACATACAGAGAGAGGGAGTGCGTGTGTGCGTGAGTGTGTGTCTAAATCCCTAGAAGTCAAAGCAAAGAGAAAAATGGGACAAAGTACATAGTTACTCATACCAAAAGAAGTACTGATATCAACTGGAGGAATTCAAGTTTTTCCTAATTCCAAAGGTAGAAAGATAATTACCTTTCCTATATATCATTTATTTTTGCTGTGCTTTCAACAGAAAATGAACAGCAGATGGCTTAAATTATATTCTCTAATAAGTGACAAAAATTATGACATTCTGCTCTTTAAGTATAGATTTATAAGCTCTGGGATAAGATAAAGAGGTTTGATGTTTTATCCTAAATATAAACCAGTATTTTTGCCAGTAGAAAGTCAGCCCCTACTCTTCCACACAGGAGTGGGATAACTGTGGGAAATGCCAGAATTTTCATCTACGACAATGTCCTATTTAAAAATAAACTCCTATAAGTGACATCAGCAACATGCAGAATAGTTTTCTACTCTCTCTCTCTTCCCCCAAATAGCACTGATTTTGACAATTGCCTATAGACAAGAGTACCTTTGTGGGGATCCAGGAGTCCAGAGGAGAAGTTCCAGCTCACCATTAGAGAAAAATTAGTCCAACATTAAACATTAAAGAGAATAAAAGAAATGGTTCCACTTTACCTGCATTACTCCTTCTCCAAGATGGCATAGCTCAGTGCCAGGAGAGAACTCCCTAGGCCCACTTTTTCTCCCACAGGAGAAAGTGAGAGCATGTGAGTGAGTGCTGGATTCCACAGCTGTGCAGGACATTGCCAAAGAGGCTCATGTAGAAGTGTGCTACTTGACTAAGTAAAAGAAAGGGGCTGGGAGTACAGTAACCAGGGCTTGGAGGGCATCAAAGGGACATGGATCCTACTAACCACTTCAGTCTATCCACAAGCTCTTGGGAATACCTCACCAGTAGATCTGCCCAACTGGCTCCTGGGTACCTTCAACACTCTGCATGTCTCACCCACAAATCCCCTCACACCTTGGCTGGCTCCCTATGCATGCTCCCAAGGTTAGCAAGTGAAAACCTTTGCAAAATGCTTAATATACGCAGAAAACTGATACTACTCCATGGGATTTGGGAGAAAGCATACAAACTTGAGCATTAAGCACCACTCTAAGGAAAATGGGAGGCTGTCAATACCTGGCCTGGCTTTGCAGGATTGAGAGAAGGCATACGATCTTAAGAATATTCCTACAACAGAAAGTGAAGCAGGTGTATCCATAAAAAAAGGTCTGAGGAAGCCTCGGAATCCCTAGCAGCACTGATAGAGGATATTTCTCTTTCTCTCAGCCATTCAATAAAGACTGGAGAAGGTGACTGCTTCTTCAAATGCAAAGATAGCAATACAAGACTTCGAGGATGTGAAATATCAAGAAAACATGACCACTAAAGAACTCAATAATTTTCCAGTAACCAACCCCAACGAAATGAAGATCTACAATTTTCCTGATAAAAAATTCAAAATGCTTGTCTTAAGAAAGCTCAGTGAGCTACAAGCAAACACAGAAAGACAATTTAACAAAATCAGTAAAAAATATATCCAAACAAAACAAGAAGTTTAACAAAGAGATATAAATGATAAAAAGAAATCAAACAAAAATTCTGGAGCTGAAGAATACAATTAATAAAATGGGAAAAAAATGCAATAGAAGGCATTAATGGCAGACTTGATCATGTAGAAGAAAGAATTTGTGAATATAATACAGGACATTTGAAATTTGAAAAATATGTCAGAGGAGAGCAAAGTAAAAAGAAAGAAAAAGAGTGAAGAAAGCCTCTTCGCTCCGGTGTATCTTCCATGTAAATTTATAGTATGCTGGTAATTTAGTTTGACCTTCTTTAATCTCAACCTTATGCAAAATACGGTGAATAATAGAAATTTATAGGGGAAACTTGGTAGAATTTGGGTAGTGTTTAGGATGCCTGGCTAAAGAGCTTAGATATATGGAAAATATTATCAGGTAGTGTTTCAAGCCATTCTTTGATTTACATCATTCTATAACCTTCACATTCACTCACTATCCATTGCTAAATAGTGCTGACAACTCGGACTTATAACAATGATATTCAAACTGAGGAGCCTTGCTGTCTGAGAAAGAGTACATTTTGAGGTTGTCTGTGTAGCCAAAATTAGAAGCTAAAAGCTATCTAATTGTATCATGTTTCAGTTTGGATTCTCAAAGCGAATACTGAGGCAAAGATTCCAGTGAAAGTAGTTTATGCAGAGGCAGGTGGGGGTGCAGGAATTGCTAGTAGGGAAGTGAAAAGATGATATTGGAAAGTAAAGGCAGCCAAAAAGAAAAGTTGCATTATTAAGCTAGCAGATACAGTGGGCAACTGAAACTTAATCACAGAGAAAATCTGAGAAATGGTTTAGAAAATCACATCTTAGAATAAGTCTACTCAGAGGACAACAGAACAAGGGAATTCATACACCAAATCTTTTAAGTCGTTGGTGGAGGGCTCCTGGGGCAGGGAGAGTGTTAGTTAATTGCTTGGCATTTTCAGTCTGCCATAGGCAGAGATTGCAGACTTTCTCAATTCTGGCAAAAAGCTCTTGGGCACAGTGATACAGATACCAACCATTTAAGTCAACTAAAAGACACTGAACTACTAAGGTCTAGTGAGCGACTAATAGGGTTGGACAAGTAATATGACTGGCTGAACGTGGAGACATTTGGGGTTGGTATCACAGTCATGGTGACCAATCAGGCAGAAATAATTGGCTATTTGGGTAGTTAGTTCAATTATCTCTGCAGATATTTTGAATTAATGTATTAATTGAACAATATTTCCTCTCAAACAAAACTGACAATCTACACCTAAAGTCAACAAAATTTTTCTGAAAAAAAAAAACAAACAAACAGATAGTAAATATTTTAGGCTTTGAGGACCATACAATTTCTGTCACAACTTCTCAGCTCTGCCATTGCAACACAAAAGCAGCCATAGACAATAGTAAATGAATGAGTGACTGTGTTCCAACAATATTTATGGACATCAAAATTTGAATTTCATATAATTTCCATGTTTTCTTCTATTTTTCAACTATATAAAAAATTTTTAAGAATATGGTTTGCTTACAAACGAAACAGAAACAGGGAGTGGGGTGGATTTGTTCTGTGGGCTATAGTTTGCTAAGCCCTGACTACATGATCTTACCTGGTTTAGAAACTAGGGATATTGTTCTTTTTAAAATAATTTGTATATATCACTTAAGGGATTTTCTTAGAGAGAGTTAGAAATATGACCCAGGGCATTAAACATATAGCTGATGATGTCAAAAATACCTAAATAGAGCTCGGGTTTCAATAGTTACCTTTTCCACTAACTGCATAGAAGAAACAGATTTTAACCTATGTAAATGTCTTTATATGAAATATTGAAAATGATAAAGTTTGTTTTTTTCAGCTATGGTGTGTGAACTAATTTCTGAGAATATGAGCTGCTTAAATGATATATAATTAAGGAATGTCAGATATTGTTAAGTAACTATGAGTTGTCAAGAGTTTTATCACCAAGTTACTTAATTTACTTTAGTTATTCAATGAAGAGTACTAATTGCAAGTAATATTTATTCAATTACAATAATTACTCATAAAAATCTTTTATGGGTGCTAACCATTTGTGGTTGAAACTTTTGCCAAGGAAACTGCAGTCAGCAGTACCCAGTGGTACAGTCTATGAAAAACCCACATGTTTTCTAAGAAAAAAAGGCTAGCAATTGTATATATGCCACATCTGGACGGACCAATATCAGAGGGCACCTGGATCAAAAACTTAATACTGTGCCCTTTCCCCAATCCCTCTCATCTCCAGGAACCAGATAACTAATGAATAGGAATAGATAAGCAAGTAAGCTAGACGTAGCTAATCATGCCCCCTCACAAACCAGGGACATACAAAACTCAAGTGGGCATCAGCTGGGGGTGGTTTATAACACTAGAGCAGATCAGAGTTTTAATTCTTATATCAATTGGGTGTTTCGAAGTACCAAAACAAATGCAATCTTGTGACTGAATGTGACAGGGGGACTTTTTATTATATCATACTAATTAGAAAACTAGAGGCCAATGTAGGATTTCATTCAGAGGTAAGAAAAAAAATCACTCGACAAATAAGTTTAAAAGAGAGTAGTGGAATAAATTAAGTTTCTTTGTTTAATTTTTTTGTTTCTTAGGGTAAAGCCAAAATTCTAAAAACAATCAGATTGGGGTGGAGTTCACAGGGGAGGAAAAAGTTTTCCTCAACCCTCTTAGAGTTCCTAGCTGGGTCTGAAAATTAAACTAAGACAGATTAACAGAAGAAAAGCATACACATTCATTTAACATAAGTTTTATGTGACATGTGAACCTTCATAAGGAAATGAAGACCCAAAGAAATGGTTAGATGTGAGTATTTTTATGCTAAGTTTGATAAAGAGTGGACTGTTATGGAGAAATTTGATAGGTCAAAGAGTATGAGGTAAGTGTAGTAAACTGGGGGACACTTAGCAAGGCCTGTTTTTTTTCTTTAGGATTCTTCTCAGCATTCCTTTGTCTTTGGAGATAAGAATGCTCTTTCCTCTGGGTGAAAGGAGGATGTGTCTCACATGAGGGTTTTATGACCTGTCAGAAAAGAAGGATGAGAGCAAGGTCAGAGTGACCTTCCTGCTTCTATTGTTTTCTCAAACTCTTTCAGCTTAAATCATTCAAGATACCAAGGTGCCATATTTTGGGGTAGCATGTCCTGAACCTCATCATATTCAATGAACAGTATTTAAATTCTAGACTAGAGCAGAAGGGAAACAATGAAAAGCTTTAGACTTTATTAGTAAAATGTATAGTTATAATTGTGTAACCAATGTATTAAATCGATTGTGTTAATGGGGAGCAAATGTATTGTTCTCCCACCACTGTTGTTCAGAAATCTTCTTTTCTCCTAACTAGATGATATTTCTAGAAGATCCAATAATTTTTTGATGGCTCTCTGACATCAGGATAGTCACATTTTTAGGCATTAAAAAATCAATATAAATCAAAACTTCACTGTCTAATGAATTCAATGCCATTCCCACAGCTCAGGTTTCCTCAGGCTCAGAAGCATACAATGGAGAAAATGTAACATTATGTCTTTTTTTCTTCCTTATTCTTCATCCTTTCCTATTCACCAGCTACTGCTTTTGGTTTCTCTAGGAATTGTATGGGGCATTAAATATTATAGTTATTAGTGCTATTTATCAAACTTTTTCAGATTTTTTGCCTTTCAGGCCCATGGTAAAATTGTATTTCCCTACTCCCTTAACAACAGGTGTAGCTATGTGATTTGTCTTGACAAATGAAATGTGTGCAAAGAAGAGATTTATGTTACTTCTGGGTGGAAGCTTTAAGAGCCAGTATACAAGTCACCCTATTTCCTTCTCACTGCTGTGGTCATCATGAAAGTAGGTGAGATGTCAAGATAAAACTTCAATTAGGTCAACCTATGTTGAACATGTAGTACGATGTGAACAAAAAATAAATCTTTATCATTGGTTTAGGGATTATTTATCACTACAGAATTGCATAGCCTATCCTGACACAAAACACATCGCACATTAAAATAAACAAAAATATAACAATTGTGAACTTGTAGTTACCTGAAAACATATCCTTAAAATATGTAAAATTTAAAGTATCAGAATTCTAAAAAGAAACTGAGAAATCTACAATTATGGGGGATGGGGTTAATATACCTCTATCAGATAAGGAGAAAAATGTTAGTAAGAATTTTAAAACTTTGAACGGAAAAACGACCTAAATCTAATGGGCATATATAGAACAGATAGAAAATATACACTTTTTTCAAGTGCACATGAAACATTTTTAAAGATTTACTTCATACTAGGTTGCAAAACAGTCTCAGATATTTTAAAGAACCAATGTGATATAGAAAATCTTTGCTAACCATAATGAAATTTAAATTAGAAATCAACAGAAAAAGAGAGTAAATGCAAACAAACATATAAACAACATACACATTTTAAAACTTCAAAGGTACTCCTAAATGACTTATGAGTCATTTTGAGAATTACATAATATTTACAAATGAACAATAAAAATATTACCTATCAAAATCATGAGATATAATTAAAGCAGTACTTAATATTTGGTAAAGCAAGACAGTGATATATGGGGTTTATTATATTATATTTTTATTCATATTTTATTTTTAGATTAATTAACAATAACAAATAGTTTCTAAGTAAAAACATTGGATCTAATTATTGCGAATATTTGCAACTAAAAATATTGATAAACAGCTTATAAATACAGTCTATTTCTCTAAAAGATCATCAAATGAGCAAATTCTTTCATTCTTCTTAATGATTAGTTTATTTAACTCTTATCTGTTGACACATCAAAGACTGACAAATACATCATAAAATATCTTTTTCTTTGCTTAACAAACACTGTGCCATGGCTTCCTAAGTAGGTCACCAGTAATAAACTGAGCATTAACTTGAGAATTTTAAGAGTTAGTAGAATCATTAAATACATTTCTCATCACATGCTCAGACACAGTGCGATCCTACTACAGGGTCTGACTCAGTAGGAAGGAAGCATCTGGTCTTTGTTTCCATCTTCTGTATTTTAAAGTAACACAGAAATTATTTCACTTCTCCACGAGGTAAATATGGGTCCTTATTTGACTTTACTGATCTATGTCCATTTTGAGGTGGCAAAAGTGCTAGATAAGGTTCCCAAGTTTGTTTTACTTAGGTTGGATCTACTTATTACACTTTTGAAATCTGTAACTTGGATAAGAACTCACCAACTACTTTTTTTTCTCATTCATCACTGGTTTCTTTTCACCCCGGCCTAGCACTCTCATTTCATCTTGATGATAGAGCAACTCAAACAGTCACTGGAGATCTTCAGAGACGTGTTTGCCCATACGCAGATTTGCAACATAAAAATACAATATAAATCACAACTTATTTTCTTAAGTTTGAGCAGAAGGTTTCTTATAAGAAAAAGAATTTGAAGGGAAAATTTGGAAAGCATTTATTTATCCATAAATATATTTGCTTTTCTATGTACATGACTCACTGATTAAAAGTATGCGTGCAGAGAAATGATAGAAGAAGGAGCAGCAGAGGAAGAAACTTCAAAAGTTCATCCCTCAATAAAAGCAGCTAAAAAAACTGTCAGAATCAATATTTTTAGAACTCTGGAAACTAACCAAAAACTTATAACAACCCAGGGAGTACTTATTTAAGAAAAACAGCTGAATCTTGCTAATAATAATGTTTTGTGGCATTTTAACTTACACTAGTCCCATCTTTTGCTCCTCAGCTCAGCCTTGCCTACATTCCAGTACCAGTATTGGAGGAGTAGAATGGACCCCATTTGCAAAGATTGTCATTGGTTGATTCTGTCTATTTGTTCCTTGGAAGACTAGCTCAAAAGATTTGTTTTATCTAATCTAATTCAAAATCCACCCAGCACTAAAGCTATTACCTGGGGAGTATTCATTAAAAACATTTACAGGCAAACATATTTTTGTCACTTTTACATGAGGCACTGTATAACGGTTGGAGAAAACAATATGCTATCATAATGATTGATGGGAAAGGCTGGGGAATGAGACATTTTGGGGAATAAGAGCTTTGAAAAGCTCCAACATATTCCAGGAATCTAGAAGTCTCCACATAGGGCTATTACACAAAGAATTTGTCCCTACCAATACTCCAGTTTCTATCCCACACTGTATGGGCTCAGGCAGTCTTACTGGTTTCCGTTAGTATATCCAATTAATATCGCTTGAAGGGTGAATTTACATGCCTCTGTTTTACAATACTAGGTAGGAGAAATATTTCCTAGTCAGATACAATGTCCATTCCTAAAATATAATCAGGTACAAGAGATGCAATGACTTCACATAAAGCTTGTTCAAAAATTCCAATTCTCCTACAAACTTTTACCTTAATTCCATTAAATTTTACATTCCTAACTGTAGCCTCCTTTAGAACTTCATCACCAGGTCTTGGTTTTGCAATATTAGGTAGGGGAAGTGTTCCTCGGCCAGACATAATAGCCACTCGCATAAAACATTCAGGTAAAGGAGATACAAGTGCTTCA
Source organism: Pteropus vampyrus (assembly GCF_000151845.1). NCBI lineage: Eukaryota > Metazoa > Chordata > Mammalia > Chiroptera > Pteropodidae > Pteropus > Pteropus vampyrus. The sequence goes on along the minus strand of NW_011889168.1, from coordinate 2,716,485 downwards.
CATAAAGCTTGTTTAAACATTCCAACTTTTATAATATCGGCTCTCACATTTTTACTCTCTCTCAAACTAATTGTATCCCACATCAGGACAATGGAGTTGGTACTATCAATGGAGTTTGGTACTACACTGCATGGAACTTGTGTATCAAGGAATCTTAGAAACTTCTCTTTTCCACTCCCTAACCATTTTACCCAATCTTGTGTAAAATGCTTCAGGTCCTTGAGAAATAGAGCCAAGGGAACTCCGGCCCTTTTGTTAATCTTTAACTTGATTAATCTGCTTAACCACTGCCAAAGCAGTTGGTCAGGTTTTTCATTGTAATCTCTGCCTTCAGGCTTTTAATTTTTTTCTAAACTGGGGGAAGTAGACTGGACTTGTTTGAAGTACTTGAGAAACTAGCAGGGGGTCCCTTGGCCCACCTAACCTTTGGCACTATATTAAAAGCTTTGTTTTAATCCCATCAATGTCTGTTTTATTCATCCCATTTCTTAATAACCATCTATAGATTTCCACCCTGCTGGGATGAATCCTGTGACTCTCCCTCTTCTGTTTCTTTTTTGTTTCACCCTTATCAGTATTTGCTTTATTCATCATATTACTTAATGATTTCAAAATTTCCACCCTGCTAAGATTCTCCTCAGCTTTTCCTCATTCTCTTGTTAATTAACCTAATATTTTTATGAGCACCTGTAAGACCCATGAGGGGAAGGTGACACAGCAAACTCAATAAAGCTTCCTGAACTCTTCTTCAGTTTTACAGCAATAAGGTTATATTGGGTGCCAGGTGAAAAGGACCCCCTTAACCACAACATTTACTATGACCTGGGTAATGGGCACATTCAGCGGGTGAATAGCCCAGTCATCAAAAAGCCAGTCCCATCTGGCTTGCATACAAAACATATCAGCTACTTTATCTAGCTTATTCCACTTGACATTTATAGGGTCAGACAGACAGTTCCCCTTCTCAGAGTTAACAGACATTTCAGTGGCTTTTATCCAGTCCATGAGGCTGGTTGTTCCCTCAATAATCTTCTGTGTATCTAGATCATGTATAGTCATCTGTGATTATTCCATAGAGATCTGAGGGTCCTGCATTGACCCAAACATGCTCTTTCACTCTGCAGCATTTAAAACCAAGACATAGTCCCCAAATTAGTGATTTTCACAATTGATTTCAATAAAAATTCTTCAGGCAGCTGATGACACCAATCTACAAAATGAAACAACTCCTTTGCGCTATACTCTCTGGTTTTATTAGTTTTCTTGGTTTTGTCCTTCCCACCCCAAGATGTTGACTACCTTCTTGGTGACCAGAGGTCTTAGAAGCACTTTCTATTGTCCTTGAATATTTTTTCCCTTGGGGGTGGCCTCAAGGTTAGTGGCTAAAGCTCAGACCTACTGAAATCTGGGTTTGTTCTAGCATCAAGACCCAATCCATCTTTTACTTTCAGTTCAACTGTTACAGATAACAATAACCAACGGATAGGATATTTTGCCTTTTTCTTATTAGTCTGCATGTCCTTATGCATCCGGTGAACCAGCTCTCTGGAAGTTGGTAACTTTTACCTTTAGTAACTGATTACAGAACAGCTGCTGCTGCATACCATGGGTGACCACATGGCCACCCAGGAATCAAATGTTCCTCATCCTCTACCCTTTCGTCCTTTTCCTTCCCAAACCATATGTTTCCATGAGCCAGGGATGTTCTAGCAAATCCCATTTCTCTGACACTAAGTTGGAAAAACCTACTCAGTTTTCCACCTGTGTAAGGAAAAACCCGATTCTTCTCTACTATGATTTTTTCACTTGTGTGTCTCCCTTACCTCTCATATAAAACATTTACACAGAACACTTTACTTCTTGTCACCAAATGTGTGGCGGTTTTTCCTCGCACCAAGTAGTTTTCTGCAATACCAGCTGGATGTCCTACGATTTAGCTTAATTCTAACACCATCTACCTAGAGATAGTCTTAGATCCCACAGTTTCAGGGCTCAGTGCTACAAGACTGCCACCCATAATTCAGACATCAGTTGCAAGACTAGATTATCATCTCTGTGCTTCTGACCAACTGGCTATAGAACAGAACTTCCAGTGACCCTCTCCTTGGATTTGATTAATTTGCTAGAGTGACTTACGGAACTGAGGGAAACACTTACATTTACCAGTTTTTTTTTAAGGATATGATAAAGGATACAGATTAACAGCCAGATGAAGAGATACATAGAGTGAGGTCTGGAAGGGTCGCATGCACAGGAGTTTCTGTCCCTGTGGAGTTGGGATGCGTTACCATCCTGGTATAGACACTTTCTGAACCCTATACTATTGAGATTTTTATGGAAGCTTCATCATATAGGCATGACTGATCATCAACTCCAGTTTCAGCTCTCTCTTTTCTCAAGAGAATGGGGGGCGAGGATAAAAATTCTAAGCTTATAATCATGGCTTGGTCTTTCTGATAACCAGCCCTTATCTGGAAGCCATTCAGTAGCCCACCCAAAGTCACCTCATTAGAAAAAATGACACTCCTATTACCCATGAAATTACAAGGGGTTTCAGGAGCTCTGTGTCAGGAACCAAGGTCAAAGACCAAATATTAGAACAAAAGATGCTCCTAGTGCTCCTGTAACTTAAGGCACTACAAGGGTTTCAGAAGTTCTGTGCCTGGAACTGGGGACCAACAAATACATTTTCTATTATGTCACAAAAATACAAAAGAATCTGAAAGCAATTTACAAAATGGCGATATTAAGTCCTTACCTATCAATAATTACTCTAAACATAAATGTTTAAATTCTCCAATTGAAAAACATAGAAAAACATAGAGTGGCTGAATAAATGAAAAATTAGACCCAACTATAAGCTGACTGCAAAAGACTCACTTATGCTTTATGGACTCTCATAGGCTGAAAGTAAAGGGACGGAAAAAGATATGCATGGAAAGAAGAAAAAGATAGCTATGTTTATATCAGAAAAAAAAAACAGACTTTAAGGCAAAAATACTAAGAGACAAAGAAGGGCATTCGATAATAAGGGGTCAATTCATCAAGACAATATAATTGTAAATATATGTGCACCCAATATTGGAGCATCTAAACATATTAAACAATTATTAACAGATCTGAAGGCAAAAACAGAGAACAATGCAATAATTTTAGGAGATGTCAATACCCCACTCTCGGCAATAGGTAGATCAAATAGATAGAAAATCAATAAGAACTTGAATTATACTTAGGATCAAATGAGCCTAACAGACATATAGAACATTGCATCCAACAGCAGTAGAATATACATACTTCTTAAGTACACACAGAATATTCTTCAGGACAGATCACATACCATTGGAATGTAAACAATTACATTGAATCTGTAGATTGAATTTTTTCACAGAAATAGAGAAAACATTCTAAAATTGATATAGAACAACAAAAAAGTTCTAATAGAGAAAGTGATCTTGAGATAGAAGAAAAAAATTGGAAGCATTATGCTTCCTTATTTCAAGCTATATTGCAAAGCTATCAGTATGGTTCTGGCCTAAAAACAGACACATATATCAATGGAACAGAATAGCAAGCCCAGACATAAACCCATGAATATATGGTCAACTAATTTTTGATGAAAGAGCTGAGAACACACAATAGAGAAAGGATAGTCTCGTCAATAAATGGTATTGGGAAAACTGGATATCCATATGCAAAAGAATGAAATTGGACCACTATCTTACACCACTCACAAATATTAACTTGAAATGGATCATAAAGTTAAATGTAAGACCTGAAACCATAAAATTTCCATAATAAAAATAGAAAAAAAGATCCTTGACATTGGTCTTGGCAATGATTTCTTGGATAAAACCCCAAATGCACAGGCAACAAAAGCTAAAATAAGCAAGTGGGACTATATCAAACTGAAGAGTTTCTGCATAGCAAAGGAAACAATAAATTGAAAAGGCAACCCTATAGAATGGGGAAAACTATTTGCAAACCATATACCTTATATGGTTCATATCCAGACTAATACACCTAAAACTAATATAATATTATATGTCAACTATACTTTATACTATACAACCCAATGGCAAAAAAGCAAATAATCCAATTTAAAAATGGGCAAAGAAATTGAATAGAATTTTTTAAAAAAATAAGATATACATATGGCCTATAGGTGTATGAAAAGTGCTCAGCATTATTAATCACCTTGGAAATGTAAATCAGAATCACAATGAGACACTACTTCACACATGTTATGATCAAACTTATTTGATCAAAAAGACAAGAGATAACAAATGTTGGCAAAGATGTGGAGAAAGGGGATCTTTATACATTGTTGGTGGGAATGTATATTGCTGCAGCCTCTAAGGAAAACTGTACAACAATTCCTCAAAAAACTAAAACAAAAACTATCATATGATCTAACAATCCCACTTTTTAGTATGTATCTGAAAGAAATTAAATCAGTTTCTTGAAGAGATATCTGCACACTCATGTTCATTGCAGCGTTATTCACAATAGCCAAGACATAAACAAACTAAATGTCCTTCAGTGAATGAATGGATAAAGAAAATGTGATTATATGAAATATTATTTAGACATAAAAAGAAAGAAATCCTGCCATTTGTGACAACATAAAGGAAACTGTGGGGCATTATGCTAAGTCAAATAAGCCAGACAGAGAAAGGCAAATAATGTATGATAACACTTGTATGTAGAATCTAAAAACAAAATAATTTCCAGGGGCATGGGGGAAGGAAAAGTGGGGGATATGTCAATTAATGGCACAAACTTTCAGTTATAAGAAAAACAAGTTCAGAAGTTCTAATGTACAGAATAGTGACTATTGTGACTATAGTTAATAATATGGTATTATATACCTTAAAGTTGCTGAAAGTAGATCTTAAGCATTCTCATCGCACACACACACAAAAGATTTAACTATGTGAGATTATGGGTGTATTAATTATCTTGATCTTTGTAGTCATTTTATAACATAGATACATATCAAATCATTGCATTGTATACTTTAAATATATACAATTTATTTGTCAATTATTCTCAACAAAGTTGAAAAAGTGTCAATGTATTTTCAGTTTTTAGAATTTGTTTCTAGAAATTCACTTAATCAAATTATCATAAACAATGGCACAAGAAACATGTTAAATGCTGAAAGAAATAAAAAAAGTGACCAGTGTATGTAACTGTTCTCTAGGCATGAGATATCTAGGTTAATGCTCTCAAATGTTAATGTGCACCTAAATCTGCAATGTGTATCTTGTTAAAGTGCAGATTCTAATTCTTTATGTCTGGGGTCAGGTTCAATATTCTAAATTTCTAAAAGGTCATAGGTGATACCAATGCACCTGGCCCCTGTACCACTCTTTGAGTAGCAAAGCTCTAGAGGAAAGTATGCCTCCAACAACTACCATAGCCATAGTAAAAGGCCACCTGAGCTAAGAGCCATTAAAATCTTTGCTAAGGTTTACAAGAGAGCCAAAGAGATAGCTTTCCTTCTTCTCCACAACCTAGGATATTTGAATAATTTGAGAAAAAATATAAAAGAATGGTTTAGAGGCCAAATTACTAACTTTATTACTAATAATGCTAAATTAGAGGATATAGCAGACTAATTAGGCACACTAAGCTACTCTGTCAGAGGTAAAATGCGGTGGCACAGGCTCTGTCACTGAGCTTCAAGGATAACTTCTGCTCCCCAAGAGCAGGAGTGCTCTCAAGGGGGAAAAAGTAGAAATGAGCTGAGAATGCCCAGTTTGTTTCTTCCGAACTTACCAATCATATAAGCAAACTTCTCTTCCATGGACAGGAGTAAATCTGAGAAGCAGAGTGCAGAGAGAAGAAAAGAAAAGCAATACCCTCTAATAGTTCATCATCAAACTCTTGGAAATATAGGAGAATGCTCTAGACTTAGTTTGGTGGTCACATCGCAAGGTATATAAATGTTGAATCACTATATTATACACCTGAAACTAATATAATATTATATGTCAAATATACTCAGTAAATTAAAAAGTTAAAAGAAAATTACTTTTCCCATATTTCTTCTGTTTCTGTAAGATGTCAATGTCCCATTTAGACTTTTCTCAAATTATTAACTATGGGGAGTGAAAATTATATAGAAGACAAAGAAGATTAAAAAGGTGATTCAAATAGCTAGAGTGTTTTGAATGTACAGTAAAGAGAGCATAAATGGTAAAGAATAGCAGGTTTTTGAGAAATTTGAGGGGATAGGATTTAAAATATGGACGTTGGAATGGGCCTTAGATGGGAGGAAGGACAGGAGAGAAAGAAGATGAACAAGATGGATACGATTAAGATGGTTTGTAATTTATTATTGGAGAATTTAGGGAGTTTCAATATGGTATCAATTTTTTTTTTCTATAAAGAATGATATGAAGTATGTTATGAGCAGAAGAGAGAGTAGTGATTTGGCAGTTTGAAGAGTATGGAGAAGTTTGATATTGTAAAGACAGCAACTAAAGAGATATAGTCCAAGAGCATTAGCAAATGCTGTCGAGATGGAGGACAATAAAGTCTAACCTGAATAATAAAGGAGAGGGCTCCCAGGATTGGGAGGAAAAAAAAAAGCAATAGTGTCAACAGATTAGAGAGTTTTATTACTACCTTCATAGTGGTAGTAATTGAACAGATAAACAGAAGGAGAGAGTATGATGCCTTTACATTAACAGTTTGTGAATTGAGAGGACAATATAAAGGCAGAAGCTTAGAGGGCATTACATGTGAGAATGGAAATCAATAGGACCCCAGAGTGCAGAGAGAATATTAGATTGGACTACAGCTGTCATCACTGGCCTTATGGTTGACAGAATACAAATCAGGTGGCACATGCTAACAGAAGGAAGAATGGTGGACAC
>NW_011889168.1:2652540-2709551 GCF_000151845.1 Pteropus vampyrus | reverse complement strand
ATTTAAAAATTAAAAAAAGAATTTTCATTAAAAAAATAAGTATAGGGGAAGGGACATTGAAGATCCAGGATATCTTTTAGGAAATTGAAATTTCCACTCTGGCTGAGTTTAAAGATGAGTGGCAAGAGAATTTTCCAAGCAGAAAGACAACAGAAGCAAACTCACTAATTTCTAATGCACCTAGCTCATATTTGAGCCAGTTAATTGACAAATCATAAATTATAATTTGTATCAACTAAGGTTTAGATAAAATGGGCCAATCCCTGGAATCACTCCTTTCCTTAAAATAATGCCACAATAATTCAGAGTCAGTTACTGGAAAGGTTGTGGCACAATTCATTTACAATATAATGAATTTCATACAGAAAAATTATACAATTCTGCTAAATTAACTCTAAGCTTAAGATAACAATCCAGAATTAAGAGTTAATTTTCAGAAACTACTCAAGGAAGGACAAAATATAGTACTGTAAACTGCGTTGAGCTTTTTTAAAATGAAGAATGGTGTCCACACACATCTAAGCGTTAATAAATTCTATTCAAAATGAGAGTACACTTAGTTATCTAGAAACTCACCAATACAGACTTTGTAACTAAAGAAATTAGATTCACAGTACTAAAGAATACCTGGAAAACTTCTCAGGTACTGTTAGCTGAACATGAGCATATATTTACATATATGCTTGCCCTGTTTGTTCAGATAATATTGGGTCTTGTGGTACTGTCTTATTTGAATTTCTGGCTCCATGATTCCATTTAGCTCACATTAACTCATTTATTTTTATATGAAAGGGGAAAGAATGGTAGAATAAGAAACTTGTGCTACACTGGGTGCTCAAAACTTTCATTTCCTAAGTGGAGATGAAATTGCAGTGATTGAGGACAGGATTTCCAGAATGGTGAAGTGAGGAGCCCAGTAAATCTTCTCCATCAAAAGCAATGATAAAACTGGATAAAATTAACAGAAACAACCATGTCAGGTTTCTGGAAACTGACTAAAGTCAGAAATCAAATTGAAAAGCATTTATTCAAGAAAACCTATTGAATCTTGGTAAGAACAGCATGAATCTGTGTCATCTTGACCTAAGGCTGCTCCCATTTCTTCTAACCTTTGTGAGGCAATCATACTTTATTTGCATCACAGCACAGAAAAAAAAATACACTGGGGGGGGGGGTTAACAAACCATAGTAATTTCAGTGGCAAATAATCAGGAAAGGCCAACATCAGAACTAGCCTGAGGTCTCAATACTGGTTCAGACTAGCAAAAGGACAGCACTGAAGCAAAAAATGTAAAGTGAGATCCAAGGAACACGAGCCATGGTGGGCCTTGATAACCTGTCACATATCCCTGGTGATCTGGGAGACTGTGCATGTAGAGCTCTGTACTCATGCTCAGGAGACATTGCAGAAAGCCTTCGTGAGCTACTCCTTCTTGAGTGAATGTGACATTTTGTAAGTACAGAAAAGCAATGCTGTGACAGACCTGTAAACTGTCTGAATTTTGCTTTTCCCAAGCAACACACAGATCCATCAGCAAAGCATAGAAATCTTACTGTTGCAATGTGTTTAAGCACAACCCCTGACTAATAACTGGCTGATCACTAAGCTATGCTATGCTGATCTGCGTTGACTCCTAGGAGGCAGGGCTTAAAAAAATGATGTAGAAGAAAAATCAACAGCTACCCACTGTGAGGAGAAGACTTCACAGAATTAGTCCTTGCAAGGGACTAAACAAATAAGAAAATAGTAACATCCAACCATCGTGAGGTGAGAGAAAGAGGAATCAGAATTCAAATTTACTGCAATATACTATTTTAAAGTCTTAAAGATTATCCAGATAAAATACAGATGTTATGGAAGAATCTATGGAGATTTTATTGACAATTATGACTCATGCCTTAATACTTATACTTAGGACTATGTGAGAAGAAGAATGCTTCTGAAATGACTCATTTGTTTCTGCATCAAATTGACTGGTGAGAATGAAAACAGTACTATTTAACTTTTTTGTTTTTTCAAGCAAAGGCATAGCTTCTGAAGGCCACTCTACTCTGGGTATCTAATAATGCTAAACCTTGTTTCTGTGGTACATGAAGCATTTACAGAAGCATCTGTTAACCTTTGTATATTTTTTGTTATTTATATATAATAAGATAATCTATTTTTTTTTAGTGTACAGTTATATGAGTTTTGACAAAATGCATAGATTTGTATAATTACCATTACAATCAGGAACAGAACAGCTCCCTCACCCCAAATACCAGCTCATCCTACCTTTTGGTGGTCAAATACTCCCCCTACCCTAACCCCTGGTAACCACTTATCTGTTCCCTCTCCTTATAGTTTTGCCTTTTCCAGAATGTCATAGAGATGAGATTACACCACAAGTAACGTTTTCAATGTGGCTTTTTTTTTTTACTTAGAAAAAAGTGTTTGGGATTCATCCATGTTGTTGCATGTATCTATAGTCGGCTTATTTTGATTGCTGAGTCGGATTTCATTTTATGGATGTACCACAGTTGGTTTATCAATTCATCTACTGGAGGACATTTGGGTTGTTTCTAGTTTGTTGCTACTATTAACAAAGCTGCTGTAAACATCAATATGCAGTTTTTGTATGGGAACATAAGTTATTTCTCTAGAGTAAACAGAAAATATTTAGGAATGAATGGGTTATATGATTAGTGTATTTATGTTAAGTGTATTTTTTAAAAGTAATAAATTTTATTTTATTTTATGGCTTTATTAAAATATAATAGACAATTAGTTGCTCATATTTACATTGTATAATTCAATGAGTTTTTTTTTTCAATTATAGTTGGCATACAATAATATACCAGTTTCAGTTGTACAGCATGGAGATGAGAAATCCACATAACTCACAAAGCGATCACCCCACTAAATGTAGTAACCCTCCTTTCCTTTACATATTTATCACATCATTAACAATCTTCCCCATGCTCCACACTATATCTCCATGTCTATTCCACAACTATTCATTTATACTCCTTAATTTCTTTGCCTTTTTTTTGCTGTGCCCAAACCCCCCCTCTCATCTAGTAGCCCTCAAAATATTCTCTGTATCTACGAGTTTATTTCCACTTTTGTTGTTGCTTATTTTGTTCTTTAGATGCCACATGTACGTGAAATCATGTGGTATCTGTCTTTTTCTATCTGACTTATTTCATTCAGCATGATACTCTCTAGATCCATCAAGACAATATCATTTTCCATCCCTTTCCTTTTAGTCTGTGTCTGTCTTTTAATCTGAAGTGAGTGTCTTGTAGGCAGCATATGGAGGGGGCTTGTTTTCTTACACATTCAGCCACTCTATCTTTTGGTTGGAATACTTAATTCTTTTCCATTTGAGGTATGTGTTGATAGGAATGTAGTTGTTACCATTCTTTATTCCCGTTTTTGGTACATGTTTTTCTTCTTAAAGAAGTCCCTCCACCATTTCCTGTAATACTGTCATGGTGTTGATAAATTCCTTTAGCTTATTTTTGTCTGGGAAGCTATTTTTCTGTCCTTTAACTCTAAATGATAGCTTTGCTGGATAACATATTCTCGGCTGTAGATCCTGGGTTTTCATCATGTTGAATATTTTGTGCCAAGCCCGTCTGTCCTGCATAGTTTCTTTTGAGAAATGAGCTGCCAGTCTTATGGGTGCTCCCTTGTAGGGAACTAACTGCTTTTCTCTTGGCTGCTTTTAAGATTCTCTCTTTGTCTTTAACCTTTGGCATGTTAATTATGATGTGTCTTGGTGTGGGTCTCTTTGGGTTTCTCTTTCTTAGGACTCTCTGAGCTTCCTGGGGTTGTATGTCTATTTTCTTTGCTAGGTGAGGGAAGTTTTCTATCATTATTTCTTGAAATAGCTCTTCAAAGTCTTGTTTTCCTTCAGATACCGCTATGACGTAGATATTTTTACATTTAATTGTGTCCCATAGGCTCCTTAAATTATTATTATAGTCTTGGCTTCTTTATTCTTGCCATTCTGATTGAGTGTCATTGGCTTCTCCATCCTGTATAGCGGTGGTTTGATCCACTTTATCCACACTGTTTATTCCATCTAATATATTCTTCACCTCAGATAATGTGTTCTTCATTTCTGACTGAATCTCTTTTATAATTTCCATTTTTATGTTTTTTATCTTTTTGTAAAGTTCTAACTCAGTTCACCTACACTTCCCCTAAGTTCATTGAATATCTTCATAACCAGTGCTTTGAACTCTGCATCTGTTAGATTGCTTGACTCCATTATTCCTAGATCGCTGTTTTGTTCTCTCATATGGTTTCTACTTCTTTGTCTTCCCATTTTGGCTGCCTTTCTGTGTCTGTTTCTATTTACTAAACAAATCTCCCAAGTCTCCTGGTTTTATTAGTGTGAGTTTGTGTAGTAGGTGTCCTGTGGCACAGTCCTGAGAGGTGTTCAGCTACAGGCCAATCTTAGCCCCAGCCTGTGCCTCTCTGGGGCCACCTGTTAAGATTCAACAAACAATCCACAGATGCTGTGCTTATATTTGCCTCAAGAGACCACTACAGAAGTCGAGGCCAGCTGCCACCAGTGTGAGTCTTGGCGCTGCTCAGTAAGGAGCACCTGACTCGCCCAGGACACACCTGGATGTGGCTTGGGTGGGGCCATGTGTTGTTGGAGTTGGAGTTTCAGAGAATCCTCTGGGTGGAGCGACCTCTGTCATCCAGTTTGATGATGTCTCAGCTATAGCGTCGCTGAGTCCACACACTAGAAGCAGGGAGGGTCAACAGAGAACAATGGATACCGCAGGCATTTCTGCCTGGAAGAGAGCCTCGCCTCTGGCTCTCACTTCAACAACTCAGTGTTCCCCTGTAAGTCCTTGGTGCCCCCATGCAGCCGAGCTGGTGCTGGTGCTCAGAGTGAGCATGTCCATCACCATGAAAGTCCGCTTGCGGACATGGCCCCTTTAAGAGGAATGTCTACAGCTGCCACTGCCATAGCCTCTGTCCCAGTCAGCTGCTGGGGACTGGTCAGTCTCCTTTCTTTGCCCCCTCCTACCTTCTACAGTTGCATGTTGATTAATTCTTTCTCCCTAGTCGTAGTGCTTCTGTTCGTCTAAATCCCAGGCAACTTTGCTTGCTGTTTGCTCCATGTTTCTGTTACAACTTTGATTTGGTTGCAAGAGTGATGAACAAAGCCTCTATCATCTACGCCATTTTTTCCCATCCTTACATTATATTTTTTAGAGCACTTTAGGTTTACAGAAAAATTGAGCAGAAAGTACAGACAGTTTCCATATACCCTCATTTCTTTCCCCCCCTCAACATATTTCCCTTAATATTAACATCGTGCAAAGATATGGTACATTTATTACAATTGCAGAACCTATATTGAGACATATATTATTGACGACAGTCCACAGTTTACATTCAAGTTCACTCCTTATGTTGTACAGTTCTATGGGTTTTCACAAATGCATCATGTCCTTTAACCACCATTAGGGTATCATACATAATAATTACGCTATTCTGAATATCCCCTGTATTCCACCAACTCATCCATTCCCCCTACCCTGATTCTCATCAAAAACGCATTTTTTTTTACAGTCTCCATAGTTTTACTTTTTCTAGAAAGTTATAAATTTGTGATTATACAGTATGTGGCCTTTTCAGACTGGCTTCTTTTAATTAGCAATATGCATGTAAGAGTCCTCCATGATTAGTGGCTTGATATGTCCTTTCTTTTAATCACTGAGTTATATTCCATTGTATGGATATACCACAATTCGTTTATGCATTGAAGGACATCTTTGTTATTTCCAATTTTGGCAATTATATATAAAGTTACAAACATTCGTGTGTATTTTTTTTGTGTGGACATAACTTTTCAACTCTTTTAGATAAATAACTAGGAGTACAATTGTTGGATTGTATGATAAGACTATGTTTATTTTTTTCAAAAAGTGTCAAACTGTCTTCCAAAGTAGCTGCAACATTTTGCTTACATAGTAGTTACACTGCTCTAAATATCCTCTGAGTTCCACTTATTCATCTCTCTCACAACCCCTGGCAACCACTGATCTCTTTACTGTCTCTGTAGTTTAACTTTTTCCAGAATGTCATTGTTTATGTATTCACCTATGGAAAGATATCTTGATTGCTTCCAAGTTTTGGAAATTACGAATAAAGATGCTATGAACATCTGTGTGCAGGTGTTAGTGTGGATGTAAGTTTTCACTTCATTTTGGTAAATATCGAGGGGCATGTTTGCTAGATTGTGTGATAAGAGTATGTCTAGATTTGTAAGAAACTGCCGAACTGTCTTCCAAAGTAGTTATACTATTTTGCATTCCCACAAGGAATGAATGAGAATTCCTGTTCCTTTACATCCTTACCAGCATTTGCTGTTGACAGTGTTCTGGATTTTGAACTTTCTAATAGGTGCGTAGGGGTATCTCATTATTTAAATTTTCAGTTCTCTAATGACATATGATGTTAATCATCTTTTCATATGACTCATTTGCCAGACATAGATCATCTTTCGTGAGTTATCTGTTCAGATCTTTTGCCTATTTTCAAGTCAGGTTGTTTGTTTCCTCATTGTGGAGTCTTCAGAGTTCTTCGTATATTTTAGATAAAAGTCCATTAATAGATACAAGTCCATTAATAGGTTTTGCAGATTTTCTCCTAGTCTGTGGCTTGTCTTTTTATTCCCTTAATTATGTCTTTTGCAGAGCAGAAGTTTTTAATTTTAATGAAATTCAGCTTATCATTTTTTCTTTCATGGGTTATATCTTTGCTGTTGACTCTAACAACTCATTGCTAAACTCAAGGTCACCTAGATTTTCTCTTATTCTCCATAAGTTTTAAAGATTTGCATTTACATATATCAATTATACATTTTGGCTTAATTTTTGCAAAAGGTGTAAAAGAAAGTGTCTAGGTTCATTTTTTTTTTTTAACATATGGGTATTCAATTGTTTTAGCACCATTTGTTGAAAAGATGATCTTTTCTCCACTGGATTTCCTTTACTTCTTTGTCACAGATCAGAAAACTAGGAGACTAGGTCTGTATGGGTCTATTTCTGGGCTCTTTTCTCTTCCTATTTGTTTATCTTTTCGCACTCTCTGGACTACCATGGCTTCATTTCATTTCTGACTTTGAGTCCTCTTTTTTTGCTTTGTAAGCCTAACTAAAGGTTTGCCAATTTTGTTTATTTTTTCAATAAACCAGCTCTTAGTTTTGTTAATCTTTTCTATTGTTTTTATAGTCTCTATTTCATGTATTTCTGCTCTCATCTTTGTTATTTCCTTCCTTGTGTTAACTTTGGGCTTAGTTTGTCCTTTTTCTACCTCTGTGAGATGCAAAGTTACATTGTCTAAGATCTTTTTTTCTTAATGTAGTTATTTATAGCTATACATTTAACTCTTAGAACTACTTTTGCAGCATCCAATACATTTTAATATGTTGTGCTTACATTTTCATTTGCTTCAAGTTACTTTTAGATTTCCCTTTTGATATCTTCTTTGATCCACTGGTTTATTGGGAGTGTGTCGTGTACTTTCTACAAATTTGAGAATTTACTAGCTTTCCAGCTCTTAATTTCTAGTTTTATACACAGTGGTATAAACCACAGTGGGTTAGAAAAGATATTTGGTATGATTTCAATTTTCTTAAATTTGCTAAGACTTGCATTATGACCTACTATATGATCTATCCTGGAGAATGTTCTGTAGGCACTTGAGAAGAATGTGTATTCTATTCCTGTTGGATAGAATATTCTGTATATATCTGTTAGGTCAATTTGACCTAAAGTGTGGTTGAACTCCAATATTCCCATGTTGATTTTCTGTTTGAATGATCTATTCATTGTTGAAATTGGAGAATTAAAGTACATTATTACTGCTGTATTGTTGTCTATTTCTCCCTTCATACCTCTTAGCATTTGTTTAATATTTTAGGTCTTCCAATGTTAAGTCCATATATATATATACAATTGCTGTATTTTTCTGAAAAAAATTACCCCCTTATCATGATACAATGATCATAATTATCTCTTGTTGCCGTTTTTTACTTAAAGTCAGTTTTATGTGATATAAGTATAGTTACCTCTGCTGTCTTTCAGTTTCAACCTGCGTAGTGTATGTATTCGTGTCCTTAAAGCTGAAGTGAGTCACTTATAAGTAGCATATGGTTGAGTCCTGTTTATTTTATCCATACAGCTACTCTATGTCTTTGGAATTAAGAATTCAATTTATTTACATTTAGAGTAATATATTGATAGGTAAAGACTTACTAATGCCATCTTATTGTTTTCCAGCTGTTTAGTAGTTCCCTTGTTTTTTTCTTCTCTTGCTGTCTTTATGAATTAATAATTTTCTACAGTGGTATGCTTGATTTTCTTCTCTTTGTCTTTTTTGAATCTACTGTATGTTTTTGCTTTGTGGTTACTATGAGGCTTACATAAAACCTTATCTAGATATAACAGTGTATTCTATACTGATAACATTATAACTTTGATCACATACAACAACTCTACCCTTTCATTCCCTCTTTATGTTTTTGATTTCACCATTTACATATTTTATCTTGTGTATCCACTAACAAATTGTTTTTACCATAGCTCTTTTTTTTCTTTTTTTAAATTTATTTTTCAATTACAGTTGACATATAATATAATTGTAGTTTCAGGTATACAGCATAGTAATTACACATATATATGCCTTACAAAGTGACTCCCTCCACAAGACTAGTACCCATCCGATGCCATACATAGTTATTACAGTATTATGGACTATAATTCCTATGCTGTCTACTTTACATCCCCATGACTGTTTTTTTTAATTTATTTATTTTAATTAATTTCAGGTATACAGTACATTTGTTAGACATCTATATAGTTAGTAAAAAATGACTTCCCCAATTGCTCTCCCCCTCCCCTGACCCGCTACCTAGCCAATGTATTAATGTTAACTGCATTCCCTATGCCGTGTTCCCCATCCCTGTGACCATCCATCAGCTACTAATTTGTACTTCTTTAACCCTTCACCCCATTCTCCCAGCCCCCAAACCAACCTCCCCTCTGTCCATCACCAAATTGTCCACAATATTTGTGAGTCTATTTTTCATTAGATTGTTCTTTTTATTCCTTAGATTCTGCATATAAGTGAAATCGTATAGTGTTTATCTTTCTCTGACTTAAAAACCTTCTAGGTCCATCAGAGCAATATATTTTTCCATCCATCCCCTTCCTTTTAGTCTATGTGTGTCTTTTGATCTGAAGCGAGTATTTCGTAGGTAACATATGTAGGGGTCTAGTTTTCTTATCCATTCAGCCACACTATCTTTTGGTTGGAGCACTTAATTCTTTTCCATTTGAGGTACTTATTGATAGGAATGTAGTTCTTACCATTCTTTATTCCTGTTTTTGATACATGTTTTTTCTTCTTAAAGAAACATTTCCTGTAATGCTGGCTTGGTGGCGATAAATTCCTTTAGCTTATTTTTGTCTGGGAAGCTCTTTATCTGTCCTTCAACTCTAAATGATAGCTTTGCTAGATAAATTATTCTTGGTTGTAGATCCTGGGTTTTCATCCTGTTGAATATTTTTTGCCAAACCCGTCTGTCCTGCACAGTTTCTTTTGAGAAATCAGCTGCCAGTCTTATGGGTGTTCCCTTATAGGAAACTATCTGTTTTTCTCTTGCTGCTTTTAATATTCTTTCTTCGTATTTAAACTTTGGCATGTTAATTATGATGTGTCTTGGTGTGGGCCTCTTTGTATCCCTGATTTTTGGAATTCTCTGAGGTTCCTGGGGTTTTATGTCCATTTCCTTCACCAGGTTAGAAAAGCTTTCTATCATTATTTTTTCAAACAGTTGTTCAACACCTTGATTTTCTTCAAGTACACCGATCAGACAGATATTTGGAGCCTTAATAGTGTCTCATATGCTCCTTAAATTATTTTTATAGTCTTGGCATCTTATCTCTTGTCATTTTCATTGAGTGTCCTTGGCTCTCCTGTCCTCTAGATAGGGCATTTGAACCTTTTCTTTATTTGCTTTGTTTATTCTTTTGTTTATTCTATTTATTCTATTTAATATATTTCTCATCTCAGATAATTTATTCTTCATTTCAGACTGGTTCCTTTTTATAATTTTCATTTCCATTTTTATGATTTTTATCTCTTTGTTGAAGTTCTCACTGAATTTAACCAAAAGTTCATCGAGCATCTTTATTATCAGTGTTTTTAACTCTGCATCTGTTAGATTGCTTGACTCCATTGTTTCTGATCTCTGTTCTTTTCTCTCATATGGTTTCTGCTTCTTTGTCTTCCCATTTTGGCTGCCTTTCTGTGTCTGTTTCTATGTATTAAGCAAAGCTCCTAAGTCTCCCGGTCTTATTAGTGTAGATTGTGAAGTAGGTGTCTTGAGAAGGGTTCAGCTGCAGGCCAAATTTAACCCAAACCTCTACCCACTGGGGCCACCTGTTAAGATTCAACAAGCAATCCACAGATGCTGTGCTTATAGTTGCCTCAAAAGACCACAACAGAAACCGAAGGCAACTGCCTCCACCAGAGTGAGTCTCAGCAAGGAGCACCTGACTCACTGAGGATACACCTGGATACGGCTTGTGTGGGGCCTGAATTGGGGTAAGTGGGGTTTCAGGGAATTCTCTGGGCAGAGTGACCTTTTTATCCAGTGTGATGCCATCATGGCTATGGCGGTGCTGTGTCCTGCAAACTGGTAGAGTGGAGGGCTCAACAGGGAACAATGGATACCATCGGCACTTCTGTACATATCGCATCTTGCCTTGGCCCTCACTCTGACAATGTCTCCCTGTAAGTCCCTGGTGCCCCCTGCGCGCAGCTGAATTGGCACTGGTGCTCAGACTGAGCAGGTCCGTCACCGCGAAAATCCACTTGAGGACGCAGCCCCTTTAAGAGGCAGCCGCAGCCGCAGCCGCAGCCGCAGCCGCAGCCGCAGCCGCAGCCGCAGCCGCAGCCGCAGCCGCAGCCGCAGCCGCAGCCGCAGCCGCAGCCGCAGCCGCAGCCGCAGCCGCACTCACACTCACTCAGCCACTGGAGACTGGGCAGCCCCGCATCTTCACCCCGTCCTACCTTCTGCCGTTGTAGGGTAATTTTTTGGATTTCTCCCTAATTGTATAGCTTGTTCATCTAGCTCCCAGGCAATTTTTCCTTGCTGCTTGCTTCTTGTTTCCGTCACAACTTTGATTTGGTCACCAGAGGGATGAACAGAGCTTCTATCATTTACGTCATTATTTTTCCTCTCCCTAACCATAGCTCTTTTTAATACTTTTGTCCTTTAATCTTTATACTAGAGTTAAGTAAACACATAACCATATTACAATATTAGGGTGTTCTGAATTGGACTGTATGCTTAACTTTAGCAGTCTGTTGTATGTTTTCATATATTTTTATATTACTAAATAGTGCCCTTTCATTTCAGCTTTAACACCTTTCAGCACTTCCTGCAAGGCAGGTTTTAGTGGTAATTAAGTCCCCCAGCTTTTCTTAAATTGGGAAAGTCTTCATCTTGCCTTCATTTTTGAAGGACAGCCTTACTGGATAATGTATTCTTGGATGTCAGATTTTCTTTGAGTACTTTGAATCTATCATCCCACTCTTTCCTGGTCTGCAAGGTCTCTTGAGAAATCCACTGATAGCTTTCGAGGAGTTCCCTTGTATAAGAGAAATTTTCTCTCACTGCTTTCAAAATTCTCTCCTTGTCTTTGATTTTAGACAGTTTTACTAGCATGTCTCTTGAAGAAGATAGTTGTGGATTAAAATTTTGGAGTGAGTTCTTAGCTTCATGAACTTGGATGTCCAAATCTCTTCCCAGATTTGGGAAGTTCTCAGACATTATTTCTTTAAATAGGCATTCTACCACTTTCTCACTCTTTTCTCCTTCTGAGATTCTACAATGCATACATTATTTCTCTTGATGATGTCACTAAGTCCTGTAGACATTCTTCATTCCTTTTTATTCCTTTTTCTCTTTTTTCCTCTAAATAATTGCTACAGATCTGTCTTCTAGTTCACTGATTCTTTCCTCTGATTGGTTAAGTCTGTTATTGAAGCTCTCAATTGACTTCTTCAGTTCAATCATTGTATTTTTCACCTCCAAAATTTCCGTTTGGTTCTTTTTATGTTTTTTATCTCTCTTAAACTTCTCCTTTTGTTCTTGTATTTTTCCCCAATAGTATTAAATTGTTTATTCATATTCTCTGTAGCTCTTCGAGCACTGTAGAACAATTATTTATGTTTAATTCTTTGTCAGACAGTCCCTGGATCTCCATTTCTCTAGGGCAAGTTACTGGAGGTTTACTGTCTTCTTTTGGTAGAGCTATGTTTCCCTGATTCTTCATGACACCTTTAACCTTACATTGACATCCATGCCTTTGAAGAAGCAGTCATCTCTTTCAGACTTCATGTATTCAGTAAGGGAAGACTTTCACCTGTGGGTGGGGACATATTTGAGCATGCTATAACCCCAGGTCTAATGATATAGGACACTAAGTGCAGGGGCATGTAGTGGCACCAGGTTCAGGGTGTGTATGATGTCCCTGGCTCAGGCTACTGGGGTCTCCAGCATCAACAACTGTTTGGTCCGTAGCAAACAGTATGGAGAGTCTGTAGTGGCTGCAAGGGCTATTGAAATCCTCAGTGGCACTTCCAGGTCCAGAGGCTAGTGACCAGGGCAGGACCAGTGGTGGCAAGAGCTGGTGGTGTGTACACACTCAGCTGTAGGAACCAGTTGCAAGCGCCTATGTAGTGACAGTGGCTGGTTATAGACACATATATAGTGGTGGAAGTCAGGGCAGGCAGCAAGGACTGAGGCCAACTATGGGCTAACTGACAGTTGAGGGGGCCGTCTGTTGACATGATCTCTTATGGCTACACACACTCTCCCCAGTTAAATGCACTACAGTTGAGACTGCTGGCAGGGTTTGGGCCAGAGGTATAAAGGTGTACAGCTGAAGGTGCTAGCTACAGGTGAGCATGGTGGTACAGGTCAGTGACAGAAGATAGAGCCTGATCCAGATCCACAAGCAGCTGTGGGGATCGTGGATGTTGGTGTGCTCTCCTGTGGCTGCTCACTTTCCCTATGGGCATGTGCACTACGGTAGAGGTTAATGATGGCATTAAGCTGGTGGCATGCATATGCACAGCTGGAGTGACTAGCTCCAATTGTTTGCACAGCAATGGGAGTCAACTGGGGGGTTTAATCTGGCATCTTGCACTCACACAGTCACAGAAGCCTGAGCTGGCTGCTAATGTGGATCTGTGGCTGGTGGGAGCAGGGAGAGACTCAGGTGGCTGGTTTCTTGCACTCATGCAGCCAGAGGCCAGGGCTGGCTGCTGGCGAGGTTCCCATGCTCCATCAAGAGCAACAGGAAGAGAGCAGAGAGGTACTTCAGATGGCTGGTCCATAAACATGAATAACTGTGAGGCAAAAATCTGGTGAAACCTGTGGGGGGTCTGCAGCAGCTGTGCTGGTCATTAGTTCCTGCTGTGTTTGTCTGCAGAGAAGTTCTCTGAACCACAATCACTCCTGCTGCATGTCTGCTAATAATAGTTCCTGCTTTGCTTCCTTATTCTTAACTATCTCTATATGTCTCAGCTTTGTTGGTCTTGGCGGGGTGAAACTGAAGTGAGACCTTTATGCAATATTCCAAAAGGGTGAGGAAGCTGGTCACTCACCCTGCTCTTTTTTCCTGGTGATAGGAACTCTTTCTAGCTGGGGAATTTCCACTTGGCACTGAATAATGCCAGCTTAGGGGATGGGGTGATGCAGGAAAAAAAATTAAGCTGACTTTCTTCTCTTTTTGTGTGATTATTCTCAGGTATTTTGGTCCGGTGTGTTGCTAAAATGTCATAAGTGGACTCTAGAGCTCTCCTAGAGCTGTTTTTGTTCATAGATAGTTGTTTAATTGTTCTTTGTTGGGGGGATGGAGAGGTTGGGGTTTCCTATGTCATCACTTTGGTCCCCTATAGTAAGTCTTGAAGTTGAGTGATGCCAGTTCTCTCACTTATATCTTTTTCTTCAATATTATAGTGGCTATTCTGAGTCATTTGCTTTTACATATAAACTTTAGAAATAGTTTTTCAGTATTCATCAACTAACTTGCTGGGATTGCATTGAAGGTTAAGTTGGGAGAAATGGACATCTTAACAATACTGAGTCTTCATATCCATAACAATGGAATATATCTCTAGTTGTTTACATAGTTGTTGATTTCTTTCATAAGAGTTTTTCTCATATAGATCTTGTACATTTTTCTTAGATTTATGCCTAAGTTTTTTCGTTTTTTGGTGCTTATGTAAATGGTGTCATGTTTTAAATTTTAAATTCCAATTATTCATTGCTGGTATAGAGGAAAGCAGTTAAAATTGTATATTAACCTGTTATCCTGAAACCATACTATATTTTGGAGGGGTTGATTCTTTGGGATTTTCCACATAGACAATCATGGCATCTGCAAATAAAGACAGTTTAATTTTTTATTCTCCACCTGTATAGCTTTATTTTATTGCCTTATCTTATGATATTAGCTAGAATTTCCAGTACAATAGGAATGGTAAAAAGGGGACATCCTTGTCTTATTCCAGACCTTAGAAGGAAAGCATCTAGTTTCTCATTATTAAGTATGATCTTAGTTGTAAGTTTTTGTAGATGGTCTTTAAAAAGTTTTGGAGATTTCCTTTTATTTCTAGTTTTCTGAGAATTTTTTAACATGAATAGATGTGGGATTTTGTTAAATGATATTTTGTATATATTGATATGATCATATGATTATTTTCTTTAAATCGTTGATGTGGTGGATTACATTAATGAATTTTCAAATGATGAACTAGCTTTGCATACCTAGAATAAATCTCACATATTTTTGGCATATAATTATTTTTACGCAGTTCTAGATATAATTTGCTAATGTTTTCCTGGTGAATTTTACATTTGTGTTCATGAGAAATACTTGCCTGTAATTTTTCTTTATTATAATATTTTCGTCTGGTTTTGGTATGAACGTAAGTATGGTCTCATAGAGTGATTTAGAAAGTGTTTCTTCTGCTTCCTTTATCTGAAAGTCATTGTTCAGAATTGGTATCATTTCTTACATGTTTGATAGTGACATCATCTGAGTCTAGTGCTTTCTCTATGGATGGTCACTAATTCTTGATTCATTTTTTTAAATCAATATAGGCCTAATCATATTATATATTTCTCCTACATTAATTTAAAAAATATTTTTAAATTTCTCTTGGGACTTTTTTGACTTATTTATTACTTAGAAGTTTGTTGTTTAATCTTCAAATATTTGGGGATTTTTCAGCTATATTACCATTATTGGTATTGATTTCAATTCCATTGAGGTCTGAGAGCATACTTTACATATAATATCTATTCTTTTAAAATTGTTAGGGTATATTTTATGGCCCAGAATGTAGCCTATTTTGGTGAATGTTCCATGTGACCCTGATAAGAATATGTATTCTCTTGTTGTTGGATAAAATATTCTACACGATGTAAATTAGATGCAGTTGGTTGATGGTGCTGCGTTGTTCAACTAACTCATTACTGATTTTCTGCCTGCTGGATCTGTCAATTACTGATAGAGAGAGATGCTGACATCTTCATATATAATAGTGCATTTATCTATTTCCCCTTGTAGTTTTATTAGTTCTGTTGCTAGGTGTGTACAAATTAAGAATCGTTATGTCTTCTTGGCGAATTAATTCCTTTATCATCATGTAATGCCCTTCTTCACCGCTGATAATTTTCCTTTCTCTGAAGTCTGCTTTTTCTGAAATTAATAGAGCTACTCCACTTTTCTTTTGATTAGTATCTTTATTCATCTTTTTTTTTTCTGGCTTAAACAGAAATTTATTTTCTCATATTTCTGTTCTCTGTAGCTATTTCTGTCTCTACATTTTAATCAGTATATTTTGATCATTCACATTTAAAATGATTATTGATATAGTTGAATATCTACCATATTTGTATTTGTTTTCTATTCATTGCCCTTGTTCGTTTTTTCTTCCTCTCTTTCTTGCCTTCTCCAGTATTAACTGAGTATTATATATGAATGTTTTCTCTCTTCTCTTAGTATATTATATTTCTTTTTAAAAAATTAGTGGTTACTCTAGAGTTTGTAATATAAATTCGCAACAATCCTATGTCTACTTTTAAATAACACTATACCACTTCACCCAAAGTGTTGGTACCTTAGAGTATTACCAATTCCTCTCTCCTATCCAATAATTCATTACTGCCATTTGTTTCATTTATTCATAGGCTATAATCACTGAGTACATTGTTGTTATTGCTATTTTTGAGCAAAACTTTGTTAGATAAATTAAGAATAAGAAAAATAAAGATTTCATTTTACTTCCATTTATTACTTATCTAAATCTCTTCCTTTCATTACATAGGTCTGAGTTTCTGACCCATATCACTTTTTCTTCTCTCTGAATAATTTCCTTGAATATTATTGCAAGGCAGGTTTACTTGCAACACATTCCCTTATTTTTTGGTTGTCTGAAAAACTGTTTATGTCTCCTTTACTTTTGAAGAATAATTTTGCTGGTTACAGAATTCTAGGTTGATGGCTTTATTCTTTCAATATTTTATTTTATTTTTAATTTCATGTTATTATTTATTTCAAGTATATAGTACATTATTTATACATTTATATAGTTATGAAATGATTCTCTTGAGCATTATCTGGCTCTTTACCTAACTATTACATTACTGCTGACTGCATTCCCTATTGGAGTAACATTGGTTAATAACATTATATAAATTTCAGGTGTACAATTTAATAATGCATATGTATTGCCACTGAAGTCGATACTTCAAATATTTCACTCTACTCTCTACTTGGTTGCATTTTTTCTTATAAAATCAGGTATTTCAACACACAATTATCAGTATCTCATAAAATAATACTAGCACAAACTATTAATATACTGTGATGGATCTTAAAATAGCATGCCCCAAACTATGCTATTATACTTCTTTTACAGTTCCAAGTTTATTATCTTTTCATTTAAAGATATTCTACTTCTGTGATCATTATTGATTTTTAATGAATTTAATTCTAATTTTATTTTATTTTATTTTTTAAACATTTTTATTAAAATATAGGTAACATAAAATATTGTATTAGTTTCAGGTGTACACCATACTTATTCAACATTTTTATACTTAAAGAAGTGATCACCGTGATAAGTCCAGCAACCATCCGACATTGTACAACACTATTACAATGTTATTGATTACATTCCCTATGCTCTACACCACATCCCAATGACTTATTTGTTATCTACCTAGAAATTTGAACCTCTTATTCCCCTTCACCTTTTCCCCACATTTTTTTGATGTTTTAATTACAGTTAACATTCAATATTATATTAGTTTTAGATGTATAGCATAGTGGTTAGACATTTATATAATTTACAAAGTAATCCCCCTAATCAATCTAATACCCATCTGGCACTATACATATTTATTATATTATTGACTTTATTCCCTATGCTTTACTTTATATCATCATGACTATTTTGTAAATACCAATTTATACTTAATCCCTTCACCTTTTTTCATTCAGTCCCCCAACCCCTTCCCATCTGGCAACCCTCAGCTTGTTCCCTGTATCTATGAGTCTGTTTCTGTTTGTTTATTTTGTTCTTTAGATTCCACATACAAGTGAGATCATATGGGATTTGTCCATCTCTGTCTATCTTATTTCACTTAGTATACTACTTACCAAGTATCCATGTTGTCACAAATGGTAAGATTTCATTCCTTTTTATAGCTGGGTAATATTCCATTGTATATATGTACCACTTCTTTATCCGATCTATTGATGGGCACTTAAATTGCTTCCATATCTTGGCTATTGTAAATAATGCTGCAATGAACATAAGGGTGTATATATCTTTTCCAATTAGTGTTTTGGTTTTTTTCAGATAAATGCCCAGAACTGGAATTGCTGGGTCATATGGTAGTCTATTTTTAAATTTCTGAAGAACTTCCATACTGTTTTCCATAGTGACTGCACCAATTGTAATCCCATCAACAGTACATGAGAGGTTCCTTTTTTCCACATCTTTGCCAACACTTGTTTGCTGATTTGTTGATGATAGCCATTATGACAGATGTGAGGTGATATTTCATTGTAGTTTCAATTTGCACTTTACTGATGATTAGTGATCTTGAACATCTTTTTGTATGTCTATTGGCCATCTGTATGTCCTCTTTGGCAAAATACCTATTCAGGTCATCTGCCCATTTTTTAATTGGATTGTTTTTTGTTGTTTTGTTGAGTTGTATGAGTTCTTTATAAATTTTGGATATTAACCCATTATCAGATATATCATTGACAGATATTTTCTCCCCTTCAGTAGGTTGTCTTTTTGTTTTGTTGTTGGTTTCTTTTGTGCAAAAACTTTTTAGTTTAATATAGTCCCATTTTTTTATTTATTTGTTTCTCTTGCCTGAGGGAACATATTAGAAAAAAAATTGCTAAGAGCAATGTCAGAAAGTTTACTGCCTATGTTTTCTGCTAGCAGTTTTATGGTTTTGGGTCTTACATTTAAGTCTTCAATCCATCTTAGTTTATTTTTGTATATGGTGTAAGAAGGTGGTCCAGTTTCATTTTTTGTTTTTGCATGTATCTGTCAAGTTTTCTCAACACCATTTATGGAAAGATTGTCTTTACCCCCTTTGGACATTCTTGCCT
The DNA here is from genome assembly GCF_000151845.1 of Pteropus vampyrus. Taxonomy (NCBI): domain Eukaryota; kingdom Metazoa; phylum Chordata; class Mammalia; order Chiroptera; family Pteropodidae; genus Pteropus; species Pteropus vampyrus. Next base: position 2,690,813 of record NW_011889168.1, on the reverse strand, counting down.
CCTTTGTCATAGATTAAGTGACCATATAATTAGATATGGATTTATTACTACGCTCTCTATTCTGTTCTATTGATCTATGTGTCTATTTTTATGCCAGTAACATACATTTTTGATGACTAAAGCTTTGTATTATAGTTTAATATCAGGTATTGTGATACAACTAACTTTGTTATTCTTTCTCAAGATTTCTGTGGCTATTCAGGGTCTTTTATAGTTCCATATAAATTTTAGGATTATTTGTTCTAGTTCTGTGAAAAATGACGGTGTTTTGATAGGGATTGCATTGAATCTATAGATTGGGTAGTATGAAATTTTTAAAAATATTAATTCTTTCTATCCATGAGCACAGTATATTCTTCCATTTATGTGTATCTTCTTCAATTTCTTTCTTCAATGTCTAATAATTTTCTGAGTACAAGTCTTTTACCTGCTTGGTTAAATTTTTTTTAATTAAGTTTATTGAGATAACATTGGTTAATATAATTATATAATTTTCAAGTGTATATTCTAATTTGACTTCTATATATTCTATTGTGTGATTACCACTCAAAGTCCAGTTAACTTCAGCTACCATATATTTAATCCCCTTTACCCACTTCACCCTCCCTTGACCCTCCTATATTTGTCCCCTTTACCCTGTCTAACTCTCCCTCCTCTGCCACCCCCTACCCTCTGGTAACCACTACTCCATTGTCCATATCCCTGAGTCTCTGTTTGTCCTGTTCATTTGTAGCTTTTAGGTTTATATCCCACATATAAATGATATATAATATTCTAGTTTTTCAGTCTGGCTTATTTTGCTTAGCATGATTATCTCGAGGTCCATCCATGTTATCACAAATGGCAGTATTTCATCTCTTCTGATAGCTGAGTAATATTCCATTGTATATATGTACCACCGATTCTTTAGCCAGTCATCTATCATAGGACACTTCGGTTGCTTCCATCTACTGGCCACTATGAATAATGATACTATGAACATTGGTATGCAAATATCTTTATGGATATGGGTTTTCAAGTCTTTGGGGTAAATATTCAGTAGAGGGATTGCTGGATCAAGTTTTAGTTTTTTGAGGAACCTCTATACTGTTGTCCATATTGGCTGTACCAATTTGCAGTCCCACCAGCAGCGGATGAGGGTTCCTTTTTCTCCACATCCTCTCCAACATGATATTACTTGTCCTGTTGATTATAGCTATTCTAACAGGTGTGAGATGGTATCATTGTGGTTTTGGTTTACATTTCCCTAATAGCTAGTGATATTGAGCATCTTTTCATATGTTTGTAGGTTATTTGTATGTCCTCTAGGGAGAACTGTCTGTTCAGGTCCTGTGCTCATTTTTTGATTAGATCCTTAGTTTTTTTGTTGTTATTGAGTCATATGAGTTCTTTGTATATTTTGAATATTAGGCCATTATAGGAGGTGTTGCTTGCAAATATATTTTCCCATTGAAATGGTTGTCTCTTTACCTTGTTGAGAATTTCTTTTGCTGAGCAGAAGCTTTTTAGTTTGATGTAGTCCCATTCATTTATTTTTGCTTTGACTTCTCTTGCTTTTGAGGTCAAATTCATAAAATCCTCTTTAAGTCCAAGGTCTTTGAGTTTTGTTCCTATGTTTTCTTCTATGCATTTTATTGTTTCAGATCTTATATTCAGATCCTTAATCCATTTTGAGTTAATTTTGGTGTGTGGTGATAAACAGTCTAATTTCATTCTTCTGCAGGTGGCCTTCTAATTTTCCCAGCACCATTTTTTGAAGAGGCTTTCCTCTCTCCACTGTATGTTTTTGGCTTTTTTGTCAAAAATTATGTGCCCATATAAATATGGGTTTACTTCTGGACTCTCAATTCTGTTCCACTGTCCCATGTGTCTGTTTGGCTGCCAATATCATGCCATTTTGATTTCTGTTCTTTGTAGTATGATTTGAAGTCGAGCAGAGTGATGCCTCCAGCCTCTTTCTTTTTTCTCAGGATGGCTTTGGCAATTCAGGGACTTTTTTGCTTCCATACAAATCTGATTATTTTTGTTCTATTTTTTTAAAAAATGACGATGGGATTTTGAGGGGGATTGCATTAAATTTGTATAATGCTTTAGATAATATGGTCATTTTAACTATGTTAATTCTTCCAACCCAAGAACATGGAATATAGTTCCATTTCTTCGAATCTTCTTCGATTTCTTATAATAGGGTCTTGTAGTTTTCATTATATAGGTCCTTCACATGTTTCATTAAATTTATTCCAAGGTATTTTATTCTTTTTGTTGCAATTGCAAAAGGAATTATTTTTTCCACTTCTTTTTCTGACACTTCATTATTACAGTATAGAAATGCTATGAATGTTTGAACATTGATTTGTAACCAGAAACTTTACTGTATTTGCTTATTGTTTCTAGTAGTTTTCTTGTGGAGTCTTTAGGGTTTTCTATATAGAGAATCATGTCATCCACAAATAGTGACAGTTTGACTACTTTGTTTCCTATTTGGATGCTTTTTACATCTTTCTATTGTCTGATTGCACTTGCATGGACCTCCAATGTTATATCGAATAGCAGTGACGATAGTGGACAGCCTTGCCTTGTTCCTGATCTTAGAGAAAAGGTTTTTAGTTTTTTACCATTTAGTATAATGTTGGCTGAGAGTTTGTCATATGTGGCCTTTATTATGTTAATGCACTTTACTTCTATACCGATTTTGTGAAGTATTTTGTTCATAAATGGGTGCTGTATCTTGTCAAAGCTTTTACTGCATCTATTGATATGATCATATGATTCTTATTTTTTAATTTGTTTATATGGTGTATCACATTAATTGATTTGCATATGTTGAACAATCCCTGTGCCCCTGGGATGAAGCCCAGTTGGTCGTGGCGTATAATCTTTCGAATATGTTGCTGTATTCTCCTCCCTAGTATCTTATTTAGGATTTTTTGCACCTGTATTCATGAGAGATATTGGTCTGTAGTTTTCTTTTTTTGTATTATCCTTACCAGGTTTTGGAATTAGAGTAATATTGGCCTTATAAAATGTGTTGGAAAGTATTGCCTTCTCTTTCATTTTTTGGAAGAGTTTGAGAAGAATCATCTTCCTTAAATGTTTGGTAGAATTCGCTGGTGAAGCTGTCTGGTCCTGGACTTTAACTTTTTGGTAGGTTTTTGATGATTGTTTCCATTTCTATACTGCTGATGGGTCTATTTAGATTTTCCAGTTCTTCTTGATTCAGTCTAGGAAGGTGGTATTTTTCTAAGTACTGGCCCATTTCTTCTAGGTTATTAAATTTGGTGTTATATACTTTTTCATAGTATTCTTGTATGATCCTTTGTATTTCTGTGATGTCAGTCATAATCTCTCCTCTTTCATCCCTGATTTTGTTTATTTTTTTACTTTCTCTTTTTACTTTAGTGAGTCTAGCCAGGGGTTTCTCAATTTTCTTAACCTTCTCAAAGAACCAGTTCTTTGTTATATTTATTTTTCTATTGTTTTTGTTTGTTTGTTTGTTTGTTTTCAATTTCATTTATTTCTACTCTAATTTTGACAAGTTCTTTCCTTCTACTGACTTTAGGCCTCATTTGTTCTTCCTTTTCTAATATTTTAAGATGAAGCATTAGGTTGTTTATTTGGGCTCGTTCTCATTTTTGGAGATAGACCTGTAATGATACGAACTTTCCTCTTATGACTGTTTTTGCCGTGTCCCAAAAGTTTTGATATGTTATACTATCATTATCATTCATTTCTAGGTATCTCTTCATCTCTCTTTTTATTTCTTCTCTGACCCAGTTATTCTTCATTAGCATGTTGTTTAATCTCCGTGTATCTGTGGTTCTTCCTTATTTCTTTTTGCAGTTGATCTCTACTTTCAAAGCATTATGATCAGAGATCAGAGAATATGGTTGGTATGATTTCAACTCTACTATATTTGTTGAAGCTAACTCTTTGTCCTAGTATGTAGTCAGTCCTTGAGAATGTTCCATGTGCATTAGAGAAGAGTGTATAAGCAGCCGTTTTGGGATGGAAGGCTCTGTAAATGTCAATTATGTTCAGTTCGTCTAATGTGTCATTTAAGGATTTTATTTCCTTACCAATTTTCTGTTTGGATGATCTGTTCATATCCAACAGTGGGGTATTTAAGTCCCCTACTATGATAGTGTTTTAGTCTGTTTCTCCCTTTAGTTCTATTAGTAATTGCTTTACATATTTCAGGGCTCTCTCATTGGGAACATAGATATTAATAAGTGTTATGTCTTCTCGGTGCATGATTCCCTTTATCATTATGAAGTGTCCCTCAGTATCTTTCTTTCCCTTTTTTATTTTGACATCTATTTTGTCCAATGTTAGTACCACTACTGCCGCTTTTCTCTGAATGCCATTTGCTTGAAATATCATTTTCCATCCTTTCACTCTGAGTCTATATTTATCTTTGGAACTGACATGTCTCCTAGAGGCAGCATGTGGTTGGATTTTGTTTTTTGATACATTCTTCAACTTTTTATTGGTGATTACGGTCCATTTACATTTAGGATGATTATTGAAATGTGAAGTCTTCTTATAGCCATTTTATCTTTTACTTTCTGGTAGCTCGATGTTTCTATTGCTTCCTTATCCTTGTGTTTGTTTTCTTTATTTTAGTTTGCTCTTATGGGCTTTTCCTCTGATTCTTCTTGTTTTATTATATATTTCAATTCTGACTCCGTGTGTGTGGTTATCATTACAAATATGAAAAAGATAGTTATATATATATATATATACAGTCGTCAATTTTCTTCTGTGTGTGCCTTATCTCCTTTCCCCTTTGTGAATTTGGATCTTTGTATCCTCCCCTTTTCAGTCATTGTTATCTCAATTTGTGCCTATGTATGCTGAACATTCATTATCATCTAGCTACAGCAATTCTCTTATTATTTAAGCTTATAATGTCCTGTTCCTAGTAAGGGTTGCGCTCCTCTGCTTCTATTTGCCTGATAGTCACTTTGCTCCTAATTATGTATTTTTTGTGTATGTCATTTTGTTTTAGGTGAGCTGACCCCTTTCAGTATTTCCTGTAGTGCAGGCCTCATAGTGGAGAATTCCCTCAATTTTTGTATATCTGGAAAGGTCTTAATTTCTCCTTCCTATCTAAAGGAGAGCTTAGCTGGAAACATTATTCTAGCTCCTTTCATTTAATAGTTTAAATATTTGATTCCATTCCTTTCTGGCTTGTAAGCTCTGTGCTGAGAAGTATGATGATAATCCAATGGGCTTTTCTTTATATATTACCATTTTCTTCTCTCTGGCTGCCCTGAGAATTCTATCTTTGTCATTGATTTTTGATAACTTTAATATAATGTGTCTTGGTGAAGGCCTTTTTGGGTTGAGATAATTGGGTGTTCTGTTGACTTCTTGAATTCCAAGTTCCAGCTCATTCCTTAGATTTGGGAAATTCTCATCTATTATTTGTCTGAAAATGCTTTCTAGTCCCTGCTCCTATTCCCCGCCTTCGGAAATGCCCATTTTTATTTTTCCTCTCCTGATGGTATCAGGTAGTTCTTGAATTTCTCTTTCATTATTTTTCATTCTTCAGTTTCTCTCTTCTTCCTTCTGATTTATTTCTAGATTTCTGTCTTTGATATCACTGATCCTTTCCTCCATTTGGTCATCTCTATTTCCCAAGCTTGCTATTTCATTTAACTCCTGTACTGTGTTTTTTATCTCAAAGTTGAATTGGTTCTTTTTTAGGTTTTCAATCTCCTTGCTCTGCTCATCTAGCTGTTTTTGCAGTTTCTGAAATTGTTGATATGACTCGTTTCAGAACTCACTGAGGTTTTTCAGAAATATCATTCTGAATTCTCTGTCACTTAAGTCACATATTTTATGTCTATAAGCTCATTTTCTGGAGATTTTTTTCTTTCTGAGATGCCTTGTCACTTTGGTTGTTCATGATGTTTAATGGACTATTTTTCCACCTGGGTATTAATGGAAGTATATTCTTTTGTTTATCCAAAAAGATTTATTATATAAAGGACTCTCTTTAGCCTGCTGCAAAGAAGGCATTTTTCTTTTGGTTTCAAGAAGGTGGCATCTAAGCCTCTTGGATCTCTGCTTTATATAGAGCCTAAAGTCTTTTATTTTCTTGTAGATTTTAATCATAGTCACTCCTCTGTTTCAGTCTGTGTCAGTGGTAGCAACAGTTTTGGTAGCGTTTGCTCAGATTCCTCTAGGCTCCATGGTGATCAGTCTTGGAGGATATAGCAGGAGGGGCCCTCTGGGTTGGGGGTTGAGAGCTGCAGCTCAGCCTCGGTTTTGCAACTGAGGTCAGTAAAAATCAACTGTTGTTTCTCTGCTGTCCAGTTCTGTTTCTCTGCTTTATGCGCTAATGACTGCGCCTGCTGTCGGTTGTGTAGAAAATTCCTGGCACTTCCAGGCAGGGCTGTTCAGGGAAGTTACCACTCCTTCCCTCCTCCCCCTCCTCCTGCAAAGAGTTCCTGTGGCTGCAAGAGGCAGTTTCTTTATTTGTTCCAGTCTACCACACGACATCCAGGGTTCTGACCTGTGGTAGCTCTTATGCGCAGATCCCCTGTTCAGACATGCTGGTGTGCAGTTTGGGTGGTTTTTGTTCAGTTTTAGATGTTCAGCTTATTGTTGTTTCAAGGGGAGAGATCTGAGGATATCTCTCATTTCACCATGTTTTCCCAGAATCCCTGCCCTGGTTATATTTATTCCTAGGTATTTTATTATTTTTGTGATGCAATTGCAAATGGGATTGTGATCTTAATTTCTCTTTCTGATAGTTGAATGCATGATATTTAAAGACAGGCCTGGTCTAATTTAATCCTCGTTCATCTATAAGTAATGTGTCTTTTTCTCTGGCTTTTTACAATATTTTTCATTTGTCTTTGATCTCCAGTTTGAATGATATGCTTAAGTGTTGATTTTTAGTATTTATTCTGCTTAATGTTCTCTAGGCTTCCTTAATCTCCGATTTGATATCTGTCAGTAATTTTGGAAAAATTTTGGAAAAATCCAACCATTATTACTGCAAATGTTTTCTCCATTTCATTCTTTCTTCTCCTTTTGGTATTTCCATTTTGTATGTATCTTTTGTAGTTGTCCCACGATTTTTGGATATTTTGTTTTGATTTTTATCATTTTACTTTTCCTTGCTTTTCAGTTTTAGACGACTCTATTGACATATCCTTAAGCCTCCTGAATTTTTTCCTCACTAATATCCAGTATACTGATAAGGCTATCAAAGGCATCCTTCATTGCTGTTATAGTATTTTTGATTCCAGCATTTTTTAAATCTTTCTTAAGGTTTCTATCTCTATTCTTACATTAACCATCTGTTATTTCATATTATCCACTTTGTCCATTAGAGTCCTTGGTATGGTTGCTTTAGATTCCCAGTAGAAGGAAAGTACCTCAACATAATAAAGGCCATATATGACAAACCCTCACCTAATATCATACTTAATGGTGAAAACTTGAAAACTTTCCTCTAAGATCAGGAATAAGACAAGAATACCCACTCTCACCACTCTTATTTAACATTGTATTGGAAGTCCTAGCTAGAGCAATCAGGCAAGAAAAAGAAATAAAAGGTATCCAAATTGGGAATGTAGAAATCAAATTGTCACTCTTTGCATTATTCTTTATCTAGAAAACCCTAAAACCTCCACAAAAAAAACTATTAGAAACCATAAACAAATACAGTAAAGTTTCAGGCTACAAAATCAATGTACAAATCTCATAGCATTCTTCTACACCAACAATGAAATTTCAGAAAAAGAAATGAAAAAAAAAACCAATTCATTTTGCAGTAACAACATACAGAATAAAATACCTGGGAATAAACTTAACAAAGCATGTGAAGGACCTATACACTGAAAATTATAGGACATTACTAAAAGAAATTGAAGACAAAAAGAAATGGAAAAATATTCTGTGAATGGATTGGAAGAATCAACATAGTTAAAATATCCATATTACACAAAGCAGTATACAGATTTAATACAATCCCCATCAAAATCCCAATGGTATTTTTTTAAAGAACTAGAACAAAATATCATCAGAATTATGTAGAATCACAAAAGCCACCAAAGAGTCAAAGCAATCCTGAGAAAAATGAGGCCAGAGGTATCACATTGTCTGACTTCAAATTATACTACAAGTTAACAATAATTAAAACAGCAAGGTATTGGCAGAAAAACAGACACATAGACCAATGGAACAGAATTAAGAGCCCAGAAATAAACTCGCATGAATATGAGCAAATAATTTTTGACAAAGGAGCCAAAAACATATAATGGAGAAAAGAAAGCCTCTTCAATAAGTGGTTCTGGGAATACTGGAAAGCCACATGCAAAAAGAATTGAACCTGGACTGCTATCTGTCACCATATACAAAAATTAATTCAAAATAGATCAAACACCTAAATATAAGACCTGAACCAATAAATTGCATAGAAGAAAACAAGTACTAAATCATGGACCTTGGATTTCGTAAGGATTTTATGAATTTGACCTCAAAGGCAAGGGAAGTAAAAGCAAAAATAAATTAATGGGACTATTTCAAACTAAAAAGCTTCTGCATAGCAAAAGAACCCATTAACAAAACAAAGAGGCAACCAATTGAACAACAACACCTCTTGCAAACAACACCTCTGATAAGGGCCTAATATCCAAAATATACAATGAATTCATACAACTCAATAACAACAACAACAAATAACAATCCAATTAAAAATGGGCAGTGGACCTTAACAGACACTTCTCCCAAGAAGACATATAAACAGCCAACAGAAATATGAGAAGATGCTCAACTTCACTAGTTATTAGGAAAATGCAAATGAAAACCACCATGAGATACTACCTCACACCTGTTAGAATGGCTATCAGCAACAGGACAAGTAATAATAAGTGTTGGAGAGGTATGGGGAAAAAAGAACCCTCATACACTATTGGTGGGCCTGCCAATTGGTACAGCCCCTAAGGGAAACAGTATGGAAATTCCTAAAAATTTAAGAATAGAATTACCATATGACCCAGCAATTCCTATTCTGGGTATCTACCCAAAATATTTGAAAACTTATATCTGTAAAGATGTGCACCCTGATGTTAACTGCAGTATTATTCATGGTGGACAAGACATGGAAACAACTGAAGTGTCTTTCGATAGATGATTGGATAAAGAAAATGTGGTACATACATAAAATAGAATATTATTCAGCCATAAGAAAAGATGAAATACTACCATTTGTGACAACATAGATGGATCTTGAGATTATAATGCTAAATGAAATAAATCAGACAGGAGAAGTTAAGAATCATATGATTTCATTCATTTGTGGGATATAAAACTGAAAGCAACAAATGAACACGACAACAAAGATTAGTAGACATAGACGACAGTTTAGTGATTACCAGAGGAAAAGGGGGTAGATCAGGGTAAAGGGGGTCAAATATATGATGACAGATTTGACTTTGTGTGGTGAACACAATACAATATACAGATGATGTATTATTGAATTGTAAACTTCAACCCTATATAATTTTATTAACCCATATCACCCCAATAAATTTAATTAAAAAAATTTCAAAATTGTTATTTTCCCTTCTCCCTGACAGGAGGATGCATGAGGGGATTTTTCTTTGATGTTTACCCTGGGTACATGGTGAAGCTCATGGAGGTAAAACTCATGAAGTTGTAGATAGCCCCTTTGGCAGAGTCCCCAGAAGTTTTTATATCTAAAATTAGTCCATGCTCAGTCTTTAGCAATCAATTATACTTTTCTACCAGGATCTAGTAGTGATTTCTGCTCCCATTAAGCTGTAATTTTCTGTATTCATTTATCGCTCTTTACAATGTTGAACCCAAAACCGGAAGTCAAATTATGTTTTTTAATCTACTCTGCTAACATCTGCCTTTTAATCAAAGAATTTCATTTTTTACGTTAAGAGTAACAAAGACTTGATTCTGCCATTTTGCTATGTATTTTCTGTGTCTTATGTTTTTTTGTTACTTAATTACTCCAGTGCTGCTTCTTTTATGTTAGAGAGATATTTCATAGTGTACCATCTATATTCCATTCTTGTTTCTTTCACTATGTATTTTCAAAGTTATTTTTATTGATTGCATGGAGATTACAAATAATTTCCCATACAATTTTAAGAGGTCAATGTTAACCTGATAATAAAACCAGATAAAATAAATACAAAGAAAGAGAACTATAGACCAATACCCTTCATGGACATAGATGGAAAATATTAGAAAATTGTGTTGAGAAATATATTTTAAAATTTATATACCTTAGTTAAGTATAATTTATCCTAGGAATGAGGGGCTGGTTCAAAATTCAAAAACCCATCTACAGCCATGCCACCCTGAATATGCCCAATCTTGTCTGATCTCAGAAGCTAAGCAGGGTCGGGCCTGGTTAGTAGTTAGATAGGAGACCACCTTGGAATACCAAGTGCTGTAGGCATTTAAAAAATAATAAAAAAGAAAAAGTTCAGAAATCCATCAACGTCAAGAGACTGAGACAAGATTTGTGAAAAAGAACTTTTATCCAAAATATACAAAGAACTCTGAAAACTCCACAATAAATAAAACAACTTGATAAAAATGAGCAAAAGCGTGCTTGTTTCGGTAGCACATATACTAAAAAAAATGAGCAAAAGATATGGGGGTTTAACTAAATAAAGTATTTAATGTATTCTATTCAAAATCTATAACTATTTAGAAAATTCTAAAATATTTGTTTCACCTTCTTAAAAAATCTTCTTAAAAAATCTTATCCAACTATTTTAAATATATATTTTATCATTTCATCAATCACAACAGTTTAATATAGCTCACTTTTTTATATTTTTATTTTAACCTTGATTTTAACACAACAGAATATAAAAGGGAAGCTGAATGTAACCTTTTCTGAACATTCATAATATGCTAGGTATCATGGTAAAGATAATAAATGCACTAGTAGCTAATTTTAGGTCTCTTTGAGGAGACAATACTAGCAAATAGATGCATCTTTAATTGTTTTTCCTAGATCAAAAACACATATTTCTTACTTTACTCCCAAGCTTGGCTCCCAGGCCCATTGGCCTCTTACTGTACCTTTACCTCTTTTAGTCAAAGTGTTGTTAGTATTCAGGGTAAGGAGAAATTCATCTTGATATGATATTCATCAATATTAAGCTAGAAGTGGTAAAAATATATCTAAGCAGAAACAACAAATGATAAAATAAAAATAGGGGGTGAATATTCAGAGAGGAAGTTGATAGAACATCTTCAAATTCCAGCCAATCAATAAATCTTCTGATGAATGCGCAGAGAATTTTTGATCATGTTGTATAGTCTCCCTAAAATGAGGGTCAAGAAAATAAAGAGAATTCCCCAAGAACATGCTGAATCAGTAATCAGGCATATTAAAGAGACTATAGGCAATCTTTACAGGTGAGTTATAATCTAAGGTGAAGATATTTTAAAATGGTAAGTGTCCCTACATGGAGTTGGATGTTGTCTTAATTATTAATGAGAATCAGTATGGGAAGCAAACTCAATATCATGTTGGAATTCGACTCCAAAGTTTTACCAGAAAACTTGCCAGCTTTGACTATTGGAGATAGGTACAGGTTTTGGGGAAGAAGAGAGGTCCATATATTCATTCACACATGGTACGTAAAAAGAAAGCACAAAGTTCTTGACAAAGATTTGAGAGAAGGCTCCTAGGACACCTTTACTTTCAACACAGAAGTTACAAAAGGAGTTTCTTGCAAGACCAAAGGAATGGTAATCTTTTCCAGTGGGCATAAGGCAAAGAAAACTTTTTCTCAGATATGAGGGGTCAAGGACTCTGGAAACTCCATTCTTCTTTCCCCCATTATCTCTGATACCAAAAGTGTACAAATTTGGAAACTGGAAAGAGAGCCTTGAGTTCCATATAATTAAATCATTAAACTCCGGCATCCATGATCGCATAATAACTGATAGAAAGTCAATGTCATCTCAAACCTCTTTATAGATTATTTATCTCAATGTTTTCGGCTTGAACACTACAAATATTACAAAAACCTACAATTACAGTAGTGCCATAAAATTATAAATTTGAGTCTCCTGTTAAAACAGATGGCCCTCTAGAGTTCCAACCAATGCAGATTAAAAGCTATTATAAAGTATAAAATCAGACCACTGTGCACTTCAATCATACATTTAACAAAAAGCTGTGCTTAATGTGGCCATGCTTATCTGTAGAGCCTGCAGCTCTGCATTGCATGGAAATTAAACTTTAGCTGTTGATGCTTGAATAGTTACGTGGTTTTGTACAGAAAGGAAAAAAAATATATGCGATACTCAGAGAATATCTCTTCATAGATTTCTAGGGCATATGCTATAGTAGTTATTTGTTTGGCAACCTTAAATCTGAATCCCCTTTCCAAGTTTGGAAAATAACCAAATTATAAGTTTTGGTAGAAGGCAGAACTTTATCTCCTTATGGGAGCTGAAAATGCCAGGTAATTGTTAGATTCCTTTTTGTTATGAAAAAAAAAATCTTTTATTACCTCTGGGCCCAACCTGAATCATACTTTAAGGGCACAACTTTAACAGGCAGGCTATTAATTCAGTGAGCCATTCTCCCGCTTTCTCTCTTCTTTCCCCTACTCCTTTATCATCTACCGAAGTACAAAGGTATCTCCAACCCCTTCCTCACCCCCAAAATCAGTGTATAGTATATGATAGTCAACAAAAACTGAGAAAAGACTCCTAGCTGAGAAAGAGATTCACCAAAAAGTAACCTCCTTGTTCTCATCAATCCAAACTATGAAGGGCTGATGTGACCATATAAACGGTGTCCCTGTCACCTTTTTTGATGCATCAACTATGGTTACATATCCCCATCATTTTCTTTTGAAATTTTAAGGTTCCAAGGATATTTTGATCTTCAAATGCTTGAAAGAGTATGTGCAAGTACATGAAACATTGTTAGGGTAAAAAAAAATTAAGACATACCTCTCTTAGGCCAAATCGTTTTATACATGATCACAATAATCAGTTTGATTCCAAATATAGCCAGAATCAAGCCAACAGAAAGGTTTAGAGATTATTAAAGGGCTTAAAAATTAAAATGAGACAATATAAAAATTCAATTCCTAAAGATCAGTGAATTACTAAAAACAGTGAATTGGCTGTAGAAGCAGTAATGAAGTAATTCTATTTCTGTAAGGGAAATTATTTTAAGGTCCCCAGGGCAAAAGATAATAAACGAGTTGGGGAATCATTAAAAAATTTCAGAACCAAAGATTTCAAACATTTGTCTTTCTGTGCCTGTATGCTGCCTACATCATTCCCCAAAAGTCACCAGAATCAGATTCCTACGAACAGAAGACTAAGACATGTCATGTTGGTTTCTGTGGAAACTGCATCTTGTGAAGTAGTCTTTAAAAATTAAGAAAACCAAAAGAGTACAATGATAAGCCACTTTCTCTTTTCTCCTGTAATTTTTCTTTAATTTGCTTTCTGAGAGTTCAAGACAAAACAGAGTCATTAGTCTAAGATTCCTGAATTAACCTGACCTCAATTCACAGTGAATGTGGCCAAGAGTATATGCTTTTGTACATTTAAAACAAAGACTTTACATCAGCAGGACTTTAGGGCTCTGGTTCCACTGTATTTACTGTAAAATACATTAATGGTAGGGTAGAGGCTGGACAAAGAGGTGAAAACATCCATTACAAAATAACATGACAGATAGCAGGACTCTAGCTAGACTTTAAGGAACTGATTCTATTCTGGCAGGGAAAACACACACAATTAAATTTCACACTTATAAAATTATCACTCTGAATTCATGTATAAGAGGCATTTGGTTGTAGATACAATTCCATCTATAGATGCTAACTTTAAATTTAGAGAAGAAAAACACTCACTGCATTAATATTATGGGTTGAGGTTTCTTATATGATTCCTAAATCCACCTTCTTTTTTTGTTTTGATAACAATTTATAGCTGTGATAAGAAGTACCACAGCCTGGCTCAGACATGGTCCTTAGCTTCAGAAAGTCCATGGGTCATCTAGTTGTCTGTAACTGCTAAATCTGTTACTTGGAGAGGCCTCAGAGCTCTGGATTTGCCAAGTAGAGTCCTCACCATTTAAGCTATTCCTACATATAGGACATGTATCACACAGTTCTAACCAGGGCACAATACAACTGCTGTGAAAGAAATGGTTACAGGGTAACTGCTCAACTTCCTCTTCAACTGTGTAATCTTCTTTGTATATTGAACACTTTAAACCCATACCAACTTGTTCCTGAGTTACTATCACTGTTGGAAGAGATGTGATCTTTTCCTTGTCAACTGGGGGAGGCCCTGTGTTTTCCAGTTGTCCTAAAAATTGGTTTACAATGGCAACAAGCCCTATCTAACCCCGGGCATAGTCCCCTGGGTTGGAGTGCAGTATCCCGCTCCAGGAAAAAGTGGGGATCCAGGAACTGCAGAATTTGCAAAGAATTCTGCAAAGAACTGTTGTATTATTCCTTCAATAGCTGGAGATCTATCAAGATGAGTACTTCCTTGTGATCTGTATCTCCAAGTCATTGGCAATCTGGGAGGTAGACTTGGTCCCCAGAAGTCAGTGTGAGTTTGGTGACCTCTCTCAGTGGTTCTATTATCTTGGTCCAGTGGATTGATACTTAGAAATGGTCTAAAATCTTATATAATCATTGTGTGGTCTAAATTGCACCAGAACTCTGCAAAATGTGTTGATATGCTATTGTCTATCTGGCTGCCACCACCACCTAAAAAACTGGAATCATCTGTCACTTCTTCAATAAAGCCTGATTCACACCTGGGACAAAAATTACACCTGGTAATTTGGGGCTATCTTCGTCCTTGCAAAAGTGGCTATAGTGGCCCTCCCAGGCAGCCGAGGCCGTCACCATTTCTCTCTTCCTCTGCAGTTGTTTGAGAGGGCAGCAGGCCTGTCCTTCACTAGGCTACTACCTTCTGGCCACAGTTGCCATCTCTGCCACCTCTTCCTCAGCGCAGCCAGCCTTCCCAAGGCCATGTGAGTCGGCTGGGCCCAGGAAGGTGGTGGGGTGGATGCAACCCCAAGGCCTGCCTCCAGCACCAGAGAGGCACAGAAAGGAAAGTCCCTTAGATTCCTTTAAAGTTTCGATATAGGCATGTGACATGGGCTCAGACAATCATATGTAACCACAGTCGATGTTAAATGTACTGATAAAAAAAGAATCAGAATCAGATGGATTTCCAATTAAAATTTCTCAGCAACTTCTTGCTGTGAAAATCTTCTCTGATCCAAACACATACAATGATGCATTAAGACATAAAAAGTAAAAAACAAAAAAAATGTAGTTGAGATCAAATACAAGAGACATATATCCATGAACCAGAATACACTGACGCTATGGCCTAACTGAACCCAGGGCCCAATAATAGGCAATGGTTTAGCCAGAAATTTAGCTCCTGCATGGCCAACAAGCCTGGAGTGATTTAGATAAGTCAGGGAAATAGAGGTAGGTTCACAATGTGAAGCCAGAAGCCAGGATGTGGATCCCAACTCATCGCTTTGAAAGGAGCCTAAAGAAATTACCCCAAATGTTGCCTGAGGCTAGAGTTAGAATAAAGCTGCAGTCCCAGGAAGGTAAAAGTCCAGACTCACAGCCTTGGAACCTAGTATTAAACCAAGTTACCTGCTGGCTTTGACTGGATCTGTCAAGTTCCCTAAGATCACTATGAGACAGGAGTCCTAATATGTCATTATTAAATCTAGTTTTGGACAGAGCCCAGAAGGACAAGAACAAGCAACTACAAAACTGCCAAAATAAAGAGGAGACTACAGAGGCAAGTAAGAGAAAGGGGAAAAAAATGAGGCTACAAATCAAAATTCCAAAATACAAGAAGAAATCTAATGGTATGAAAGAAAATCAACAAAGTAAACAGTTGAAACAGAAATTTACTCCACAGGGAATTATTTTTATATAATAATCTGACAAAAGGTTGAAAGCTTTCAAAAATATAAATGAAAGCATAACTTTGACTAAAAGAATGAAGAAATGAAAATACATAGATATTTTTAAAGATCTGATGTATTTAAAAATAGATGCCCTTGATTCTTGGAAATTGGACATCTAATCTGAAAATTAAAAGTAGAATAATCTAAAGACTAGACCAAAAAAGCAAATTAGTAAAATATGAAATAATCTTGAGAAATAAGATAAAAGATACAGAAGATAGAATGAGATGCTTCCACATTTGTAAAATAGTATTTTCAGAGCAAGAGAATGGAAGGAATGGTGTGATGCAATACTTTGAAGATATAATTATTGAGAATTTTTAAATTAAGAAAAGCTCGAAAGTGGAGAATAAAAAGCACTTAGCACCTAATAGAATAAATTTAAATACATCTAGACATTTCATAGAGAAGATACAGAATTTCAAAGATGAAGAGATTATAGTAAAAGTTGCAAATGACAGATTATCTACATATTAATAACAATTCAATTGAGAGAAGACTTCTAGCCAGCAGCATTTAATGACAAAGAAAAAGGGGTAACATCTTCAGAGGGGGGGAAAAAAACAACTCTCTATTTATCGTTTTTATTCAGCTAAACTTATAATTTAAGCTTTCAGGGAGGGTGAAGAAATTTAAAGCATGAAAATACTGTGGGAGCCTTAATATAAATATGTATTTAAAAAAACACCAGTTAGAAAAACTAATGGAGGAGAACTTCTTTGCAATACTAAAATGTAAATAAAATACCAGACAAAAACTTATCAAGAAATATTCAAAATATATATGAATAAAATTTTACAGTACTCTTAAGGACCGAAGATAGACTTGAGTAAATGGAAATACATACACATTCTTGTATTGAAAGAATCAACATAATAAGGTGTCAGGTCTCCTTAAATTTATTTATAAGTGTAACATAATTCCAACTGTCTTAGTTTGAGCTGCTGTAACAAAATATCATAGACTGGATAGCTTATAAACAACAGAAATTTATTTCTCACATTCTAGAGGCTGTTAAGTCCAAAATTAAGGAACCAGCAAGTTCACTGTCTAGAGATGGCCCATTTCCTGGATGGCCATCTCCTTACTGCATCCTCACATGGTGCAAGGGGCTAAGGATCTCTCTGTGGTCTCTTTTATAAGAGTAGTAATCCCATTTATTAAGGCTCTATCCTCATGACCAAATCAACTCCCAAAGGCCCCACTTCCTAATACTACCATCTTGGGGGTGAAGATTTCAAAATATGAATTTGGAGGTAACATTAAAACATACTAGGTATCCTTTAAAATTAAAACATTCTGATATTGGTACATAGATACATCAAAGGAAAAGAATGGAAAATCTAGGAAACACTTTATTCCATATGAAATTTAAGTATACAATAAAAGCAATGTCTCAAACCACTGGGAGAAAAGACTGACTTTTATTTAGTTGATGACAGCTAGCTAGATAGCCTTATTGAAAAAAATAAACTGGGATCTACTCCTTACATTATACACAAAGATAATTCTAAATGGATCAGAGATTTAAAATATGCATATAAATGCCAGAGGAAAACATGGGTGAATTCTTCTATAATCTGAGAGTGGGAGAAACCCTTCTAACTATGTTTTAAGATCCAGAAGTAATAAGGGAAAAGGCCGATATATTAGACTACATTGGGAAAAAAAAATGGCAAAGCACCATAAGTAAGATGGTAAATAATAAACTGGGAAAGATATAAAACTTCAAAAAGTAAAGAAGAAAAGACTATCAATACCAGAGAAAATCTGGATAAATATATGAACATACAATAACAGAAAAAATGCAAATGGATCTTAATACTAAGATGATTAACTCAAGATGAAAGACCATTTCACGCTACCAAAATTAGCTGAGGCTATGAGGTAACATTGCTGGTGGTAGTAGAAAATAGAAAATCCCTATAGAGGGAAATATGGCACTATCCTACAAAATTACATATGCACTTACCCTGTAACCCAGCAATCTCACTTCTAAAATATATCCATTTTAAAGATACATTGCCCCAAATACAAAAAGATATATATAAAAGACTATTCATGGAAACATTATTTATAATGATAGAGAAAGCACAAAATGGTCTCAAATGTCTATCAATAGGGAAATGGTTAAATAAATGTGGTATTAAAAAGTGAAGTCAGGTGCAAAAGGGATTAAGAAATATTTCTGTATAATACTATGAATTAATCTTAGGATATGCTGTTTAGAGAAGAAAAGTAAGAAGAAAAAAACAGTGCAGATGCCATTTTTTTTTCTAGGAAAGGGGAAATATTAATTATAAATGTGGAAATAGGAGCTAGATTTTATTGAAAATACCTTGTTTTGTACCTGGTTCGTGGTTCCACCTGGGGTGCGAACCCAGGACCTTCTGCGTGTAAAGCAGACATGCTAATCACTACACTATGGAGCCACCCCCAGAATGTGTATTTTAAACTTTGAAGATAACTAATAAAAGAATAAAAATTTTAATAGTCTCCAAATAAGCAAGCGGAAAATTTTATCTATTGAACAGAAGGCAAGAAAAAAAAGGAGCAAAAAATAATTGGTTAATAAAAAATGCAAAATAAGTCCAAATACATTAGTAATAAAAATAAATGAAACAGATTATATTATTTTATTAAAAGAGTGTGACATTAAAAATTCAACTACATAAGACATACTGAAAAACATCTCAGAAATGTTAAAAACAAAAGAATGGAAAAATATATAGCATGCAAATACTAACAATAAAAAGATGCTAAAACTTCATTAATCCAAGTCAAATTAGAATTTGAAGCAAAAAATACTAATTGGAATAGAGATAATTTGCAATAACATGCAAATTCTACCAGAAAGATTTAAAAGTTAACTAGTATGCAACTGACAACATTGCCTCAAGACATATACAACAAAAATCTATAATCACAATGGGAAATTTAAAAACATCTCTATCATAAACTGATAGAGAAAGCAGGCAAAAATTGTTAAGGATATAGAATCTTTGAACACAAAATTAATTAGCAGACAATAAATATAAAATATACATTATTTCCAAATATAAATGGAATGTTTTTAAAAATTAGTCACATACTAGAACTTAAGGACTTGTGAAAATGTATAAAAGATCTGTTATCATATTTACCATGTTTCTCCCTGATCACAATAAATTGAATTAAAAATTAAGCACACGCAAAAAAGCTGGTTAAAAACATAACAATCTTTGTAAACTTAAAAACGCTCTCAGAAGTGACTCATAATTAACAAAAAGACTGCAATGGAAATCACAAAATAGAAATTTAGAAGTGAATAACAATGAAAGTACTACATTTCAAAACTAGTAATGTTCAGCAAAAACAGAATGTAAAAGGAAATTTGTAGTTTAAAATGTATTTATTTAAAACTGAAAGAGATTGAAAATAAAGAGGTTAATTGTAAGTAAAGGAATTAAGTGTTCTGTTCCAGAAA
Organism: Pteropus vampyrus; assembly: GCF_000151845.1. Classification (NCBI taxonomy): domain Eukaryota; kingdom Metazoa; phylum Chordata; class Mammalia; order Chiroptera; family Pteropodidae; genus Pteropus; species Pteropus vampyrus. The sequence goes on along the minus strand of NW_011889168.1, from coordinate 2,671,341 downwards.
TCAGAAATGACAAACTTCCAGTTAATATGAAAGAAACAGAGACTTTATGGAACTAGAAAAAATTTTGAAGTTGCTTCCTTGAAACAAGAACAGGAAGCTATATATAAAAAAAAGACATTCAGGAAATAACAAGAATAAAGAAATAAAAACATAGAAAACCCTTAATAAAATGGTTAAAGTACAATGTTGAGAAAAATCTCCCATTAAACAGAGAGAAAAAAGATAAATTTAAGAAAATAGGAGGTAAAAGATAATTAGGGAACCTGTTGAGGGAGTCTAACATCTAAAAAATAAGAATTCTTAAGGAAAGACAAAGAAGCAAAGACCAAGAAAATAAAGAAGAAATCATCAATGAAATTATTTTAAAATGTGTCCCCTATCTGAATGATCCATGTTTCACAATTAAATGGATCCACTAACTTAAGGGCTCAAATCTAGTCATGTCTTCATAAAATTTCAGAACACTAGAGACCCTACAGCTGCCAGAGAGGAGAAAAGAAGAGGGCTTAACAAGAATGTTCAAAGTTCAGAATAGCATTGACCTTCTTATTAGTAATAATAAAAGCCAAAAACTAACAGAGCAACATCACTTTGAGAAAATAATTCCAATCTAGAATTTAACAAGTAGCTAAACTGTCAAATAAGTGTGAGGGTAGAATAAAGAAATTTTCCTCCAGACATGCAAGATCTTAACCATTTCGAGGGAGTAAACTAAGAAAGAAGAATACATGGGATTCAGGCAATGGTGGCCGAGGGAAGGCAATGGAAGAGGGAAGGAAATCCCCAATATGATTGGTGGAGTGAAATCTCAGAAGGACAACTGCAGAGCAGGGAGAGAACTAACAGTTTCCAGAAGAGATTTCTTCAAGAATATAAAATTGATAGAGTCTAATATATGTTAATATATTATGAAGCTATTTTCACAATGGAGCAAAATTTGAGACTGAAACACTTGCAAACAAAACAAAACAGAGATATTAACTCCAGAAAACAAACAAACAAAATATATGCAGAAAAGATTACTCTAAGATAAATAACATTTATATAGTCCTAATAATATTTATAATTATGGTTAAATGACTATCATTTAACCAAATTAACCATATAACTTCCCTGGAAGGAAAGGTCACAGGGAGTATAGATATGTATGGTGGAGATAGAGTAATGGTGAAAGATAACTGAACACTGATAGCAATATCCTATATTGGGAAATTAATAGAAAATGTTTAAAATTTCACAAGAAAGGAATAGTAATATAACACACACCAATGATAACAATTAACTAAAGGAGTTGAAAATAATTGCTTCTGGGGAGCAAGAATGGGAAAATGTGACAGATGTGTTGTTATGAAACAATCTATTTGCACAAGTATATGACTTTCCAAGTATATGCATATATAACTTTGATAAAATATAAATAATAAGAGAAATAACATTGTAAAATAAGTTGGAATAAAGAAGACAAGAACAGTAAAAGTGAAATGGAAAACAAAGAAATATATAGGATCAACAAAACTAAAATTTTTTTAAAAAATGTTTTTAAATTGGGCATATCTCTGGTAATACTGAACAAAAAAAGTGGGAAAGTAACAAATATTAGGAATAATAAGGAGGTATAACATTACAAACAGAATTTTCTACCATTAAAGATAATTTAAGAAAAATATATAGAAACATATTTGGAAACAAATAAAATAATTTCTAATAAAAAATAAATTATAATATGAATTAACCAATAAAATTTTTAAAAAATTAAATTGGTAGAATCTTTAGAAAAATGGCATAGATGATAGTAGCTTTGTTCATCTGCTCTTATGATCACATCAAAGTTGTGACGGAAACATGGAGCAAACAGCAAGCAGAGTCACTTGGGGTCTAGATGAACAAGCCTTACAACTAAGGAGAGAAATAAGAAATCACCCTGCAACAGGAGGAGATAGGATAGGGCGAAGACACAAGGCTCTCCGATCCCAAGCAGCTGAGTGGGACAGAGGATGCGTCAGCTGGCAGCTGTAGATGTTCCTCTTAAAGGGGCCGTGTCTGTGAGCAGTGATGGACTCGCTTGCTCAATCTGAGCACCAGTGCCCGGTAAGCTGCTGGGTGGGGAGCACCAGGGACTTAAAGGGGGACACTGAGTTGTTGGAGGGAAGGCCAGAGGTGAGGCTTTATCCTGGGAAGAAGTGCTGGTGGTATCCATTGTTCCTCTGTTGAGCCCACCCCCTTCCCAGTGTGTGGATGAAGTGCCGCCATAGCTGAGACATCATGGAACTGGATAACAGAGGTCACTCCTACACAGTAGATCCCCTGAAATTCTGCCTCCCCAACTCAAGCCACATCTAGTTGTATCCTCAGTGAGCCTGGTGCTCCTTACTTAGCCAACGTCGATACAGTGGTGGCAGCTGACCTCAGTTTCCAGTGTGGTTTCTTGAGGCAACTATAAGCACAGCATCTGTATATTCCTTGCTGAATCTTAACAGGTGGCCCTGGAGGTACACAGCCTGGGGCTAAACTTGGCCTGCTGCTGAACCCCCCTCAGGACTGTGCCTCTACACACCTACATCACAAAAGCACACTAATAAGACTGGGAGACTTAGGAGCTTTGCCTAGTACATAAAAACAGACACAGAAAGGCAGCCAAAATGGGAAGACAAATACGCAGAAACCATATGAGAGAACAGAACAGAGATCTAGGAATAATGGAGTCAAGCAATCTAACAGATGCAGAGTTCAAAACACTGGTTATAAAGATGCTCAATGAACTTAGGGGAATTGTAGATGAACTCAGTGAGAACTTTAACAAAGAGGTGAGAAACATAAAAATGGAAATAGAAATTATAAAATGGAACCAGTGAGAAACGAAGAATACATCATCTGAGATGAAGAGTATATTAGAGGGAATTAACGGAGTGAATGAAGAATAGGATCAAACCATAGCTATAGAGGATGGGGAAGCCAAGATCACCCAATCAGAATGTCAAGAAAAAGGAAGCCAAAAATATAATAATAATTTAAGGAGTCTGGGACAAAATTAAGTGTAAAAACATTTGTGTCATATGGGTATCTGAAGGAGAAGAGAGAGAACAAAAAGTGAAAAACCTATTTGAAGAAATAATGATGGAAAACTTCCCTCACCTGGTGAAGAAAATAGACATACAACCCCAGGAAGCTCAGAGTCCCAAGAAAGAGGAACCCAAAGAGGCCCACACCAAGACACATCATAATTAAAATGCCAAAGTTTAAAGACAAAGAGATAATCTTAAAAGCAGCAAGAGAAAAACAATTAGTTACCTACAAGGGAGCATCCATAAGACTGGCAGCTGATTTCTCAAAAGAAACTTTACAGGACCAAGGGGAATTGGCACAAAATATTCGACGTGATGAAAACCCAGAATCTACAACCAAGAATACCCAGGAAAGTTATCATTTAGAGTTGAAGGACAGATAAAGAGCTTCCCAGACAAAAATAAGCTGAAAGAATTCATCAACACCAGGCCACTATTACAGGAAATGTTGGAGGGACTTCTTTAACAAGAAAAACTATGTATCAAAATCAGAAATAAAAAATGGTAATAACTACATATCTATCAACTACTACCTCAAATGGAGAAGTATTAAATGCTGATAGGATGGCTGAATGGATAAGAAAACAAGACCCCTACATATGATGCCTACAAAAGAGTCATTTCAGATTAAAAGACACACACAGACTAAAAGGAAGGGTTTGGAAAAAGATATTGCCTTGACGAACCTAGAGGGCATTGCACTAAATGAAGTCAGATAGAGAAAGACAAATACCATGTGATTTCACATACGTGCGGAATCTAAAGAACAAAATAAACAATAATAACAACAAAAATGGAAACAAGCTCATAGATACAGAGAATATTTTGAGGGCTACTAGACGGGGGTGGGAGGTGGTGAAAAAGGGCAAAGGGATTAAGAAATACAAATGGATAGATACAAAATAGTCAGGAGATATAAAGTGTAACATAAGGAAAGTAGTTAACAATGTCATAATAAATATGTAAGAGGAAGAGAGGTACTAGATTTAGTGTGGTGATCACTTGAGCTCTAATCACTATGCTGTACAACCGAAACTAATATATTATTATATGTGAAACATAATTGAAAAAAACTCATTGAATTGTACAATGTAAATATGAGTAACTTATTGTCTATTATATTTCAATAAAACTGGGGAAAATAAAATAAAATAATAAAGTAAAATAAAAATTCGACTGGTAACAGATGTCTTATTAAAAAGATATGCCTAGTTTAAATTGTGTTCACAGCCACCACCACGCCACTGTTGCTCTCTAACACCAGCACTGCCTCTAGCTCACTGAGCTCCAATGGAAGAGAAAGAGGATAAGTAAGGAGGTTTCTACACCATAGCTCATACAAAGCAGACTGCCCGCAAATCGACCAGTGGTAAAGCACTGAGGAAGCAACTGGCTACAAAAGCTGCTGACAAGAATGTACCCTCTACTGAAGGGGTGAAGAAACCTCTTCGCTACAGGCCTGGTACCTGTAGCACTCCATGAAATTAGACGTTATCAAAAGTCCACTGAATTTCTGATTCACAAACTTCCTTTCCAGTGTCTGGTGTGAGAAATTGCTCATAACTTCAAAACAGATATGCTCTTCAAGAGTGCAGTTATTGGTGCACTTCAAAGGAGGCAAGTGAGGCCTATCTAGCTGGCCTTTTTGAAGCATTAATCTGTGTGCTATCCATGCAAAACATAATGATTATGCCAAAAGACATCCAGCTAACATGTCGCATATGTGGAGAATTGGCTTAAGAATCCAGTATGATGGGACACATTCATTCTTTAAAAAAAAAAAAAAAAGTTCTTTTCTTTCTGTTATTGGTAGTTCTGAATGTTAGATATTTTTTTCCATGGGGTCAAAAAGTACCTTAGTATATGATCGCAAGTGGAAAAATAGGGGACAGAAACCAGGTATTGGCAGTTTTTTCCATTTTCATGTGTGTGTGAATTTTTAATATAAATGCAGGGACATAAAGCATTAATGAAAGTCAAAATCAAATGTTTCAGTGAACAAGTTTCAGCAGTTCAACTTAATAAAATTATAAATAAACTTGTTAAATTTTTATGGACAAAGCTGGCATTTGGATTTTTTTAAAACAAGTACATTTCTTATTGATAGCAACTAAATGGTGTTGGTAGCATTTTTATCATACAGTAGATTCCATCCATTCACTATACTTTTCTGAGTTGTCTTACATGCAAGTACATTTTTTTAATGTTGTCTGTCTTCTGTGCTGTTCCTGTAAGTTTGCTATTAAATACATTAAGCTATAAAAAAGATATGCCTAGTTATTTTTATAGGCAAGTTTTATCAACTCTCAAGGAATATATTCTCCTTATGTTATATAAGAGGAATATATTCTTCTTATGTTTTGGAGACCATAAGAAGGAAAGCTACTGGACTCATTTTATGAGACTAATAAAACCTTGATACTAAAATTGGATAAGGATAAGACAAAAAATTAAACTTACAGACCATTCTCACTTATAAGCATACATATTAAAGTTTTAAAAACTTATTAACTAAGTTACCGACTTAGTGAAACCAAATGTTAAAAATATATATTATACCAAAGTATCAGTTTTCTATTGCTGTGTAAAAAATAACCACAAAACTTAATGGTTTAAAACAACACTCATTTATTATCTCATAATTTCTGTAGATCAGAAGATCAGACGAAACACCTCCTTAGGGCCTCACAAGGCTGAAATCAGATTGTCAGCCCAAACTGGGGTCTTATTTGAGTCTTGGAGTCCTTTTCTAAGCTCACATGATTGTTGGAAGAATTCATTTATTTGTATTTGTGGAATTTATGATGGTTTGTTTCTTCAAGGCTAGCCAGAGAATCTCTCCAACCACCAGACCCTCTATTAAAGGGCCTGATTAGGTCAGGTCCGGACAAGATAATCTATCTCTCATTTCATTAACAAAGTCAACTAGAGACTTTAATCATACCTGAAAAATCCTTTCACTTTGTCATGTTTTCTTAGTTAGAAGCAAGTTTCAGTTTCCACACACACACACACACCAGGGAAGGGAATTACATAAAGCATGGCTACCAGGGAGTGGGAGTCACACAGGACATCTTAGAATTCTGCCTACCACAAACAAGTAGAGTTTATCCCAGGAGAATGAAGATGATTTAACACAGGAAAAAATCTATCAACATAATAAATATGACATATTAACAGATAAAGAAGAAATATATGGTTATAAAGAAAAATATTGAAAACACATTCAATAAAATTCAACACTCATTCAGAAAAAAAAATTCTTCAGTGAATTCAGAAAAGAAGATAACTTCTTTAACCTGATAAAAGCATCTATCAAAATTTATGGAAAATGTTTCCAGTCCAGCATGTAAGAAGCTTGAACTTACATTTAGGGAAGGAAAGAAACACCAGAAACCATGCAAGCAGTAAGAGAGAGAAGTAAACTATTTAAAGTGTTGAGAGAAAAAAAAACCCTAGAATTCTATACCCTGTGAAATTACCATTGGAAAGTGAGAGAAATAAAGATTTTCTCTGGCAAACAAAAAATTGAGGTAATTTGTTGCCAGTAGACCTGCCCTGCAGAAATGCTTAAAGAAGTTCTTTAGAAAGAAGCAAAATGATGATACGTCAGAAACTCACATATAAAGAAACAGCATCAGAGAAGAAATAGCAAAGGTAAAATAAAACGTTTATTTTTCTTATTTTTAATTTGTCTAACAGATAATAATTGGTTCAAAATAATAATGGCAACATGCATTCAATTATGTGTGCTTAAGTGCGTGTGTGTGCGTGTGTGTGTGTGCGCGCGCGCATACTTATCCATTTTTATATATAAGTGAAAGAAATGATATAAAGGACAGGAGGGAAGAATTAAGATTATTTTGTTACTATATGGTCCTCGCACTATCTATGAAGTGGCATAATGTTATTTCAAAGTGGACTTGGCTTAGTTCTAAATGTATATTGCAAACTAGGACAAGCACTAAAAAATGAAATATAACTGATATGCTATGAAAGGAGAGAAAATGGAATCATATAAAATGCTTATTTAAAACCACAAAAGGCAGAAAAAGAGTGAAAGTCAAGAATAGGAACAAAGAACAAGGGCAACAAACACAAAATAGTAACAAATACAGTAGGTATTAATACGATTATATCACTTTGAATATCAATGGTCTAAATGTACCAGTTAAAAGATAGATTGTCAGAGTGAATCAAAAAACATGACTCAACTATATGTTCTCTACAAGAAACCCAGTTTATTTTTTTTATTGAGTTATATTTGACACACAATGTTGTGTAAGATTAAGGCATAGAATATATTGATTTGATACATTTATTATACATTTATTGATACATTTATATTGCAACATGCATAGTAGCATTAGTTAACACCTCTATCGTATCACATAATTATCATTTATCCTAGTATTGGGAACACTTAAAATCTAGTCTCTTAGCAAGATTAATGTTTATAATACAGTTTTGTTGTCTATAATCACTGTATTGTGACCATAATCACTATACTGTTATATTGAGGATTTATTTATCTACTAGTTACAAGTATGTACCCTTAAAAAACATCTCTCACCTTCCCACATCCATAGCCCCTGGTAACCACCCTTTTACTCTATGGTTTAATTATTTCAGTTTTTTCTAGATTCCACATATAAGATATTCCATATAGTATTAATTTTTCTCTGACTTAATTCACTTAGCATATTGTCCTCAATTTCCATCCATGTTTTTGCAAATAGCATAATTTCTTTTTTTTTTTCCTCATGGCTAAATAGTATTCCATTCATCCTTTGGTAGACACTTCTTTATCCATTCATTCACTGATAGACACTTAGGTTGTTTCCATATTTTGGCTACTGTGAATAATGCTACAATAAACATGGGAGTGTATACGTCTCTTTGGTAACCTGTTTTTATAACCTTTAGTTGTATTCCCAGAAGTGGGATTGCTGAATCAATGAGATTGCTGAATCATATGGTAGTTCTATTTTTAAATTTTAGAGGAACATCCATACTGTTCTCCATAGTGGCTGAACCACTTTACAATTCCACCAAGAGTGCACAAAGGTTCCTTTCTCTCCACATCTTCACTAACACTTGTTATCTCTTGTTTTCTTGATAATTTCCATTCTTACAGTTGTGAGGTGATATCTTATTAGGGTTTTGATTTGTATTTCCCTGATAATTAGTCATGTTGAGCACCTTTTCAGGTACCTGTTAGCCATTTGGAAACCTTCTTTGAAATAATGTCTATTTATTCCTCTGCCCATTTTTCAACCATATTGTTTGTTTTCTTATTATTGAGTCATATGAGTTCTTCGTAAATTTTTGATATTAACCCTTTATCTAATATATGGTTTGCAAAAATTTTCTCCCATTATGTAAGTTGCTTTTGTTGTTGTTAATTGTTTCTTTTGCTGTGCAGAAGATTTTAAGTTTGATATAGTCACACTTGTTAATTTTTTTCTTTTCTTTTGTGCTTTTGGTGCCATGTTCAAAAAATCATTGCCAAGAACAACGTTGAGGAACTTCTTCCCTATGTTTTCTTCTTGAAGATTTACAGAAGAAACCTACTCTAAATATAAAGACACAAATAGATTAAAAATAATGGATAAAGACATACCATGCTAATACTATTCAAAAAAAGTGATGTAGCCGTATTAATTTCAGACAGAACAGTCTTTAGAGCAAGAAGTTACCAAGGGTAAAGAAGGGCATTACATAATGATGAAGGGGTTTTCTCTAAGAAGACATAACAATTATTCATGTGTATATGCCCAACAACAGGGCATCAAAATAATGAAGCAAAAACTGATAAAACTTCAAAGAGAAATAGATGACTCTCTAATACAGTTAGAGACTTCAATATCTCTCTATCAGAAATGGATATATCTAGCAGGCAGAAAATCAGTAAGGACATAATTGATTGAACTCAACATCATTAATCAACTTGATATAATTGACATCTATAGACTACTTCATCCAACAATAGCAGAATTCACATTCTTCTCAAACCCATGTGGAACATTCACCAAGACAGACAACATACTGGGCCATAACGAATTTAAAAGAATCGAAATCACACTATATTTCCACTAGGATACAGTGTAATTAAATTAGAAATCAATAACAGAAAGCTGGAAAATCCCCAAGTACTTGAAGAATGAACAACTCACTTCTAAATATCACACAGGTTAAAGAAGAAATCTCAAGAGAAATTTTTTTTAAATATTTTGAACTAAATGAAAATAAAAACACAATTTATCAAAATTTGTGGAATATAGTGAAAGCAATGGATAGAGGGAAATTCGTAGCATTGAATTGATATAATAGAAAATTAGAAAGATCTAAACCTAGTATTCTAAGCTTCCCTACTTTAAGAAACTAGAAACAAAGAGCAAATTAAATTCAAAATAAGCAAATGAAAAGAACTAGAATAAGAATTAGAGCAGAAATCAATGAAATCGAAAACAAAAATCAACAGAGGAAATTAATAAAACCAAAAGCTGGTTCTTTGAAAGATCAACAAAATTGACTAGTTTCTAGCCAGGATAACTTAGAAAAAAAAGAGAGATAACACAAGTTACAAATATCATAAACAAAAGAGGGGACATTACTACAGATCTCATGAACATTAAAAGGATAATAATAAAAGAACACTATGAACAACTTTATGCCCACAAATTGATAAGCTAGATAAAATAAACCAATCTTGAAATATACAATCTGCCAAAACTCACACAAGAAATACATAATCTGAATAGACCTATATGTACAATCTCTTTCAGAAAATAGAAGCAGAGAGGATACATTCTAACTCATTCCATGAGGTCAGCATTACCCTAACACTAAAACCAGACAAAGACATTACAAGAAAGCTGCAGATCACTATCTCTCATGAACATAGTTGCAAAAATGCTCAAAAAAATATTAGCGACTTGAATCCATGACATTAACAGGCTGAAGAAAAAACATAATCATATTGATAGATACAAAGAAAGCATTTGATAAAAATCCAACACCCATTTCTGATAAAATTCTCCATAAATGTTAGAACTTCCTCAACTTGATAAAGAATATCTACAAAAATCTTATAGCTAACACTATACTTAATGGCAAGAATCTCAAATCTTTCCCACAAAGATCAGGAACAGGCAAAGATGGCCACTCTTACCACTACTTTTCAACATCATACTGGAAGTTTTAGCTAATGCAATAAGCCAAGAAAGGGAAATAAAAGATGTCAGATTGGGAAAGAAGAAATAAAACCGTCTTTGTTTGCAGGTGACGCCATCATCTTTGCAGAAAATCTGACAGACTAGACCCACCTCCCTCAAAAAAGAAAAACTCCTGGAACTAATTAGGGATTTTTAGCAAAGTTACAAGATACAAAGTTAAGATACAAAAGCCAGTCCCTTTGTTGTATGCCAGCAATGAGCAAGTGGAATTTAAGACTAAAAACACAGTACCATTAACATTAGCACCCCCAAAACAAAATACTTAGGTATAAATCTAAGTTTGTGTAGAATCTATTTGAGAAATACTATAAAACTCTGATGAATGAAATCAAAGAACTAAATGAATGAAGAGATAGTCAATGTTTATATATAAGAAAACTCATTATTATCAAGATGTCAATTCTTCCCAACTTGATCTTTACATTCAAAGCAATCCCAATCAAAATCTCAGCAAGTTATTTTGTAGATATTGACAAACCAATTCTAAAATTCACATGGAGAGGTAAAATACCTAGAATAGCAAACAAAGTATTAAAGAATAAAGTTCTGACACTACCCAACTTTCAGACTTACTGTAAAGCTACAATAATCAAGGTAGTGTGGTATTGGTGAAAGAACAGGTAAATAGACCAATGGAACAGAAAAGAGAGCCTGTCTTTGAAAAAGGAGCTTTTATTGTCTTTTCAACAAATGGTGTTGGAACAACTGGACTTCCACATGCAAAAAAAATAAAATGAATCTAGACATAGATCTTATATCTTTCATAAAAATTAACTCAAAGTGGATCACAGATATAAATGGAAAAAGCAAAGCTATAAAACTCCTAGAAGATAAAATAGGAGAAAACCTAGATCACTTTGAGTTTGGTGATGACTTTTAAGAAACAATATAAAAGGCAATATCTATAAAGGAAAAAAATTGATAAAACTAGACTTCATTAAAATAAAAAAAAATTCTCCTTTCAAAAGATACCTTCAAGAGTATAAAAAGACAAGTCACAGACTGGGAGAAAAAATTTGCAAAAGACATATATGATAAAAATCTGTTCTCCAAAATCTACAAAGAACTCTTACAACTCAATGATAAAAGATTCAATTAAAAAGTGGGCAGGAGATTTTGACATCTCATCGAAAAAGATATACTGATGTCAGATGTCAAATAAGCATATGAAAAGCTGCTCCACATTATATGTCATCAGGAAAATGTAAATTAAAACAAGATAAGATACTACTACAATCCTATTAGAATTAGCAACACCAAATGCTTGCAAGGATATGGAACAATAGCCACTCTCATTCATTCTTGGTGAGAATGCAAAACTGTATAGCTGCTTTGGAAGATGATTTGGCCATTCAAAGCTAAACATAATTTTACCATACAATCTAGCAATTAAGCTCCTTAGTATTTACTCAAGGGAGTTAAAAACTTACATCAACTCAAAAACATGCACATGGATGTTTATAGTGGCTTTATTCATAATTTCCAGAGCTAAGAAACAACTGAAATTTCCTTCAGTAGGTGAATGGATAAATAAACTGTGGTACATCTAGATAGTGGAATAACATTCAGCACTAAAAAGAAATGAACTTTCAAGCCATGAAAAAACCTGGAAGAACCTTAAATGCATATAACCAAGTGAAAGACATCAATTTGAAAATGTTACATAAGATATAAGCAGAGCACATATAATTTTTAGGGCAGTGAAAATACACTTTGATACTATAATGGTGAATTCATGTCATTATACATTTGTCCAAACACATTGAATGTACAACACCAAGAGTGAACCCTAATGTTAACTCTGGACTTTGAGTAATAATGACATGTCAATGTAGGTTCATTAATTGTAACAAATGTACCACTATGGTAGGGGATATTGATAATGGGAGAGGCTATACATGAGTGGAGGTAGGAGGTTTATGGGAAATTTCTATACTATCGGTTCAATTTTGCTATGAATCTAAAACTGCTCTAAAAATGAAATCTAATAAAAAATTATGGAAAGGATTATTTTAAAAAATAAGAAGCAAGCCTATAAATCTTAGTAATAAGACAGAGATGGCTGACATCATTTTTTTAAATTTAAAGTTGTACCCAAGATCCTTGATAGTGCAACAAGAAAAATAAAAGAGATAATAGAAGTGGAATAGGAGCATTAAATTGTCTTTATTTGCAGATGATAGATTGTTTGCAGACAAAATTCAAGAAAAAATGCAAACTCCTTAAAATAGTAAAAGTGTTCAGCAAGGCTATCAAAATACAAGATCCACAAATGGAAATCAATAGCATCCTTAGGCACTAGTTATAGCCAATTAGACAATGGAAAGAATGGGTAAAAAAAGAGTCTATTAACAATAAGTTCCAGTAACAATGGTGGGCTAGGTAAATGCAAGAGGGAAAAAGAAAGAGGGTTCGTCTCCTTTCAAGACCGCATTAAAATTACAACCCAATTATAAAACAAACAACTTGGAGAAACACCTGAAGTCTAGTTGATCATAACACATACATCTGAGGTTATAAAGAAAAACCCACATCAAGACCAGTAGTTGGGGCAGAAGCACAAAGCAGGTTGGTAGCGCAACTGTGCATGGTGGTGGAGCACTGGGATGGAGAGTGCTGCTGCAGGGGCCCAGCTGAAGGAATGAGGGATCATAACCTCACCCATGGGCTCCCCAGCCCAGGGTTCTAGTCCCAGGAAGAGGAGTTCCTATAAAATCTAACTATAAAATCAGTGAGGACGCTGGCTGTCTAGGTGAGACAGAAGGAACCTGAAAACCCAGATGGCCCCCACAAAGGACCCACATGCAGTGTCACCTGTTCACAGACACTCACCCTGAGTGCTGGCAGGGAGTCAGTGGCTTGGGAGGCACAAGAAATATACCAGGAAAGACCACAGGTGTGAGAGCCAGAGGGACAGCCACCATTGTTCCTTTGTTGGGCCTCCTTCAGGGTAGTCTGCAGATGGGCACCATTTGCCTCTATTGAGCCCTCCCCCCATGTGGCTAATTCTGAATTTGCATTGACCAGGTGAAATCTCCCTCCACCCGGTGTTTCCCTGGGACCACACCCCACCAAACCCACAAATTGTGCAGGGCAGCCCATGACTAGGCAACCAGCCCCACCCTGCACCTTTCTTGGGCCGTGAATTCATAGGCAGGCAGCAGCCCTCAGCTCAAACCTCCTGCACACGGCCAGCGCATTACAGGTGAGACTTTTGGTGGTGGGCCATGGGTTCCAGCCTGAATTACAGTGTCTCTTGTGTAGATCCCTGGGATCTGTGGGCCCAAAGCAGACAGTGGCTGGACTTGCTGTGATCTGTGACTTTTGTGGGAGCCCGCCAGCTCAGCTCTGGCAGCAATCTACATTGGCCTGATGGAATCAGCTCTTTCCACCCCGTGTCTCCCCAAGATCTCGCATCACCCTTTGCCGGGTAGCCAGCCCCACCCTGTGCTTTCCCTGGGCACCAAATTTGACAGCAAACAACAGCCTTCAGCTTGTGGTGCCCGTGCAGGGCCAGTGCATCCTGGGAGAGCATTTCAAAGAAGGAACACAAACCCCAATCTGAGTATTTCATGAACAGATCTCCGGTGTCTGCAAACCTGAGGCTAGTCTTGTTGTGATCTGAGACTTTTATAGGAAGCCACAGATAAAGCGCTGGAACAAAACCTGATTCTGTATTGGCAGGGGTGAAATCAAATCTACACACTTTACCCCTGTGACTCCCTAGATCTTCGACCCACTCATCTCCCATACCAACCAAAGGCTCCTTCAGCTGTGGAGACTTATGAAAAACTGGCAGAGAGCCTCAGGCCTTGAGATGAACTGGTCCTTTTGCTGAGCTGCCATAGGCCTGGAACTGGGGGTAACCAACCTCAACTCACAGTGTAGTCTCTCCCACTTGCCTCCAGATCCAGCACAGGCAACAACCATTCATGGATCACTTTGTAGCTCCTACCAGTTAACCTTGAACAATCGAAGGCAGCAGCTGACCTTGCCTACACAGGAGCCCCTCCCAAGGGGCCCAGAACCAACATACATGAAGTCATGTGTCAGACCACAACAGAGTGCCACCTGACTAGCCCCATAAAGCAGAACACTGAATGAAAAGTTTAAGAGACCTCTAGGACAACATCTAATGCACCAAAATTCACATCATTCTGGGGTACCAAAAGGAGAAGAGAGAGAGCAAGGGATTGAGAAACTATTTAAATAAATAATGACAGAAAACTTCCTTAACCTGGTGAAAAAAAATAGACATAGAAGTCCAGGAAGCACAGAGAGTTCCAAACAAGAGGAACCCAAAGAGACCCCTATCAAGACACATCATCATTAAAATGCCAAAGGTTAAATAAGGAGAGAATCTTAAAAACAGCAAGAGAAAGGCAACTAGTTATTACAAGGGTACTTCCATAAGAATGTCAGCTGATTTTTCAACAGAAAGTTTGCAGGCCAGAAAGAGATTGGCAGAAAACATTCAAAATGATGAAAGACAAGAACCTACAAACAAGACCACACTATCCAGCAAGACTATCAATTAAAACTGAAGGTGAGCTAAAGAACTTCCCAGATAGGAAAAGCCTAAAGGAATTCATCACTGACAAGCCAAAACTGCAAGAAATGTTAATGGGACTTCTGCAAAAATAAGTGTGTGAGGGGTGGAATGCCATAAATACAAATAATAAAATGACAATAATTATGAACCTATCAATAATCGCTTTAAATGTAAATGGATTAAATGCTCCAATCAAAAGACATTGGGTGGCTGAATGGATAAGAAAACAAGACCCATACATATACTGTCTACGAGAGACACACTTCAAATCAAGTGACACACAGACTGAAAGTAAAGGTATGGAAAAAAAATATTTCATACAAATGGAAATAAAAAAAAAACTAGGGTAGCAATGCTTACATCAGAAAAAAATTAGTAGAAGGAAGGAAATAATAAAGATCAGAGTGGAAATTTTTTTAAAAAAGGAGTCTAGAGAAACAACACAAAAGATCAATGAATCCAATAACTGATTCTTTGAAAGGATGAACAAAATTGATAAACCTTTAACCAGACTCATCAAGAAAAAAAAGAGGATCCAAATAAATAAAATCAGAAATGAAAGAGAAGTAACTACAGACTCCACAGAAATACAAAGAATCCTAAGAAAATACTATGGGCAATTATATGCCAACAAATTAGACAATCTGGAATACATGGATACATTCCTAGAAACACACAATCTTCCCACAGTGAGTCAAGAAGATATAGAACATATGAACTGACTGATTGCTCTTAACAAAATCGAATTGGTAATCGAAAAACTTCCAGTAAAAAAAAAAAAAGAAGTCCTGACGTGAATAGCTTTACAGATGAATTTTACCAAACATTCAAAGAATTAATACCTGTTTTTCTCAAAATATCCCAAAAAAATCAAGAAGAGGGAAGTCTCCCTAACCCTTCTTATGAATCCACAATTACCCTGATTCTAAAGAGAGTATAAAAGAAAGAAAATGACAGACCAATATTTCTGATGAATATGGATGTAAATATCCTAAACAAGGGAGAGGAAAAAAAAATGACATAGATGATAGAAGCTTTGTTCATCCCTCTGGCGACCAAATCAAAGTTGTGACGGAAACAAGGAGCAGCAGCAAGGAAAAATCACCTGGGAGCTAGATGAACAAGCCATACAACTAGGAAGACATCCAAGAAATCACCCTGCAATGGCAAAAGGTAGGACAGGACAAGGACACGGGGCTGCCCAGTCTCGAGCAGTTGAGTGACGTGGAGGCTGAGGGTGCAGCAGCAGTAGAAGCCTCTTAAAGGGGCCACATCTGCAAGTGGATTTTTGCAGCGATGGACCTGCTCAGTCTGCGCACCAGTGCCGATTTGGCTGCGCTCAGGGGGCATCAGGGACATACAGGGAGACATTGTCAGAGTGAGGGCCAAGGCAAGATGCGATCTGTACAGAAGTGCTTGTGGAATCCATTTTTCCCTGTTGAGTCCTCCCCCATACCAGTGCACCTGACACAGCGCCACCATAGCCCTGACATCATCAAATTGGATAACGGAGGTCGCTCTGCTCAGAGGATTCCCTGAAACCCCGCCTCCCCCAACTCGCAGCCCCACCCAAGCTACATCCAGGTATTTCCTCAGCGAGACAAGTGCTCCTTGCTGAGCAGCGCCTAGACTCATACTGGAGGCAGTTGGACTTGGTTTCTGGTGTGGGCTTTTGAGGCGACTATAAGCACAGTATCTGTGGATTGCTTGCTGAATCTTAACAGGTGGCCCCGGAGGGACAGAGGCTTGGGCTAAATTTGGCCTGCATCTGAACCCCTCTCAGGACTGTGCCACTGGACACCTACTTCACAAATCCACACTAATAAGACCGAGAGAGTTAGGAGCTTTGCTAGTACATAGAAACAGACACAGAAAGGCAGCCAAAATGGGAAGACAAAGAAGCAGAAACCATATGAGAGAACAGAACAGAGATCCAGATATAATGGAGTCAAGTAATCTAACAGATGCAGAGTTCAAAACACTGGTTATAAAGATGGTCAATGAACTTAGGGGAAATGTAGATAAATTCAGCGAGAACTTCAACAAAGAGATAAAAAACATAAAAATGGAAATGGAAATTATAAAAGGGCACCAGTCTGAAACGAATACATTATCAGAGATGAGAAGTATATTAAATGGAATAAACAAAGGAATAAACAAAGTGAATTAAGAAAAGGATCAAATGCCCTATCTAGAGGATGGGAAAGCCAAGGATGCTCAATCAGAATGGCAAGAGATAATATGCCAACTATAAAAATAATTTAAGGAGCATATGGGACACTATTAAGGCTCCAAATATTCGTCTAATCAACATCACTGAAGAAAATCACGTTGTCGAACAGCTGATTAAAGAAATAATGATGGATAACTTCCCTAATCTGGTGAAGGAAATGGACATAAAACCCCAGGAAGCTCAGAGAATTCTAAAAACCAGGGATCCAAAGAGGCCCACACCAAGACATAATTAAAGGATAATTAAAATGCCAAAGTTTAAATACAAAGAAAGAATATTAAAAGCAGTAAGAGAAAAACAGATAGTTGCCTATAAGGGAACACCCATAAGACTGGCAGCTCATTTCTCAAAAGAAACTATGCAGGACAGACGGGCTTGGCAAAAAATATTCAACAGGATGAAAACCCAAGATCTACAACCAAAAGTAATTTATACAGCAAAGCTATCATTTAGAATTGAAGGACAGATAAAGATCTTCCCAGACAAAAATAAGCTACAGGAATTTATCACCACCAAGCCAGTATTACAGGAAATGTTGGAGGAGCTTCTTTAAGAAGAAAAAACATGTATCAAAAACAGGAATAAAGAACGGTAACAACTAAATTCCTATCGATGGGTACCTTAAATGGAAAAGAATTAAGTGCTCCAACCAAAAGAAAGAGTGACTGAATGGATAAGAAAACAAGACCAGTGCATAAGAAAAGGAAGAGGATGAAAAAGATAATGCTTTGATGGACCTAGAAGGTATTTAAGTCAGACAGAGAAAGATAAGCACTATATGATTTCACTTATATGCGGAATCTAAGGAATAAAAAGAACAAACTAATGAAAAACAGACACAAATATAGTGGGCAATTTGATGACAGAGGGGAGGAAGTTTTGGGGGGCTGGAAGAATGGGGTAAAGGGTTAAAGAAGTACAAATTAGTAGCTGATGGATGGTCACGGGGATGGAGAGCACGGCATAGGGAATGCAGTTAGCATTACTACGTTGGCTAGGTGGAGGGTCAGGGAAGGGAGGGAGCAATTGAGGGGATCATTTTATGAACTATATAGATGTTTAACAAATGTACTGTATACCTGAAACTAATTAAAATAAATAAATTAAAATATACTAAAAATAAATCCTCGATAAAATATTGGCAAACCGAATTCAGCAATATATTGAAAATATACACCATAATCAAGTTGGGTTTATTACTGTGATGCAAGGTTAGTACAATATTCACAAATCAAAAATGTGATACACCACATTAACAAATTGAAAGATAAAAGTCATATGATCATATCAATAAATGCAGAAAAAGCATTTGACAAAATCTAGCATTGATTTATGATAAAAACTTTCAGCAAAGTTGGAATAGAAAGAACATACCTCAACATAATAATGGCCATAAATAACAAACCTACAGCTAACATCATACTCGAAAGGGAAAACCTAAGTGTTTTCCTTAAGGTCAGGAACAAGACAAGGTTGCCCACTCTCACCAATTCTATTCAACATAGTATTGGAAGTCCTATCTACAGCAATCAGGTAAGAAAAAGAAAAAGAAATAAAGGCATCCAAATTGGAAAAGAAGAAGTAAAACTATCAGTATTTGCAGATTTTGTATATATATATAATATATATAAAGAGAGAGAGAGAGAGAGAGAGAGAGAGAGAGAAAACCCTAAAGATTCCACCAAAAAAGTTAGAACTGATCAATGAATTCGGTAA